>NW_027332760.1:0-163517 GCF_002575655.3 Aegilops tauschii subsp. strangulata
AGTTCAAATAAGTTAAAAAAACAAATCCCTATGTAACAAACGAGTTTCCGTATAAAACCGGGATACTTCGAAAGAGATTGGCCGTTTTTTACATGAAGTGCATCCATTTTTTGCCGTAACCCCTCTCAACTTTTTAGCACATTCTATGTGGGTGAAATGATGATACCGTGCCATCTTTCAACCTTTTCAGAGTTCATTTGTAGTGCTTTTCATTTTCAGTGTCATATAGCTCAAAAAAATGAGATCCTTTGTAACACACGAGTTTCCGTATGAAAGCCAGATACATCGAAAGAGATTGTTCGTTTTGTACACGAAGTGCATCCATGTTTCGCCGTAACCCTCTCAACTTTTTAGCACATTCTATGTGGGTGAAATGATGATACCCTGCCAACTTTCAACCTTTTGAGACTTCATTTGTAGAGCTTTTCATTTTCAGGGCCATATAGCTCAAAAAATCAGTAAATGCATGAAAAATAACAAATGAAGTCGGAAAGGTTTGAGACTTGATGATGTGGCTTTGAATGGTGCATTTTGAACACAAAAAAAGTCTCGAGTTCAAGTAATTTAAAAAAATTTAAATCCCTTTGTAACACACGAGTTTCCGTATGAAAGCCTGATACTTCGAAAGAGATTGTTCGTTTTGTACACGAAGTGCATCCATGTTTTGCCGTAACCCTCTCAACTTTTTAGCACATTCTATGTGGGTGAAATGATGATACCATGCCAACTTTCAACCTTTTGAGAGTTCATTGTACGGCTTTTCATTTTCAGGGTCATATAGCTCAAAAAAATCAATAAATGCATGAAAAATAACAAATGAAGTCGGAAAGGTTTGAGAATTGGTGATGCGGCTTTGAATGGTGCATTTTGAACACACAGAAAGTCTCGAGTTCAAGTAATTTCAAAAAATGGAAATCCCTTTGTAACAAACGAGTTTCCGTATGAAACCCTGATACTTCGAAAGAGATTGCCCGTTTTGTAGACGAAGTGCATCCAGTTTTTGTCGTAGCCCTCTCAACTTTTCAGCACATTCTATGTGGGTGAAATGATGATACCATGCCAACTTTCAACCTTTTCAGAGTTCAATTGTAGTGCTTTTCATTTGCAGGGTCATATAGCTAAAAAATTAGTAAATGCATGAAAAGTAACAAATGAACAGAGAAAGGGTTTAAAATTGATGATGTGGCTTTGAATGGTGCATTTTGAACACACACAAAGTCTGGAGTTCAAATAAGTTAAAAAAACAAATCCCTATGTAACAAACGAGTTTCCGTATAAAACCGGGATACTTCGAAAGAGATTGTCCGTTTTTTACATGAAGTGCATCCATTTTTTGCCGTAAACCCTCTCAACTTTTTAGCACATTCTATGTGGGTGAAATGATGATACCGTGCCATCTTTCAACCTTTTCAGAGTTCATTTGTAGTGCTTTTCATTTTTCAGTGTCATATAGCTCAAAAAAATGAGATCCTTTGTAACACACGAGTTTCCGTATGAAAGCCAGATACTTCGAAAGAGATTGTTCGTTTTGTACACGAAGTGCATCCATGTTTCGCCGTAACCCTCTCAACTTTTTAGCACATTCTATGTGGGTGAAATGATGATACCCGGCCAACTTTCAACCTTTTGAGAGTTCATTTGTAGAGCTTTTCATTTTCAGGGCCATATAGCTCAAAAAATCAGTAAATGCATGAAAAATAACAAATGAAGTCAGAAAGGTTTGAGACTTGATGATGTGGCTTTGAATGGTGCATTTTGAACACACAAAAAGTCACGAGTTCAAGTAATTTCAAAAAATTGAAATCCCTTTGTAACACACGAGTTTCCGTATGAAAGCCTGATACTTCGAAAGAGATTGTTCGTTTTGTACACGAAGTGCATGCATGTTTTGCCGTAACCCTCTCAACTTTTTAGCACATTCTATGTGGGTGAAATGATGATACCATGCCAACTTTCAACCTTTTGAGAGTTCATTGTAGGGCTTTTCATTTTCAGGGTCATATAGCTCAAAAAAATCAGTAAATGCATGAAAAATAACAAATGAAGTCAGAAAGGTTTGAGAATTGATGATGCGGCTTTGAATGGTGCATTTTGAACACACAAAAAGTCTCGAGTTCAAGTAATTTCAAAAAATTGAAATCCCTTTGTAACACACGAGTTTCCGTATGAAACCCTGATACTTCGAAAGAGATTGCCCGTTTTGTAGACGAAGTGCATCCAGTTTTTGTCGTAGCCCTCTCAACTTTTCAGCACATTCTATGTGGGTGAAATGATGATACCATGCCAACTTTCAACCTTTTCAGAGTTCAATTGTAGTGCTTTTCATTTCCAGGGTCATATAGCTAAAAAAATAAGTAAATGCATGAAAAGTAACAAATGAACACAGAAAGGGTTTAAAATTGATTATGTGGCTTTGAATGGTGCATTTTGAACACACACAAAGTCTGGAGTTCAAATAAGTTAAAAAAACAAATCCCTATGTAACAAACGAGTTTCCGTATAAAACCGGGATACTTCGAAAGAGATTGTCCGTTTTTTACATGAAGTGCATCCATTTTTTGCCGTAACCTTCTCAACTTTTTAGCACATTCTATGTGGGTGAAATGATGATACCGTGCCATCTTTCAACCTTTTCAGAGTTCAATTGTAGTGCTTTTCATTTTCAGTTTCATATAGCTCAAAAAAATGAGATCCTTTGTAACACACGAGTTTCCGTATGAAGGCCAGATACTTCGAAAGAGATTGTTCGTTTTGTACATGAAGTGCATCCATGTTTCGCCGTAACCCTCTCAACTTTTCAGCACATTCTATGTTGGTGAAATGATGATACCGTGCCATCTTTCAACCCTTTCAGGGTTCATTTGTAGTGCTTTTCATTTTCAGTGTCATATAGCTCAAAAAAATGAGATCCTTTGTAACACACGAGTTTCCGTATGAAAGCCTGATACTTTGAATGAGATTGTTCATTTTGTACACGAAGTGCATCCATGTTTTGCCGTAACCCTCTCAACTTTTTAGCACATTCTATGTGGGTGAAATGATGATACCCTGCCAACATTCAACCTTTTGAGAGTTCATTTGTAGAGCTTTTCATTTTCAGGGTCATATAGCTCAAAAAATCAGTAAATGCATGAAAAATAACAAATGAAGTCAGAAACGTTTGAGAATTGATGATGTGGCTTTGAATGGTGCATTTTGAACACACAAAAATTCTCGAGTTCAAGTAATTTCAAAAAATTGAAATCCCTTTGTAACACACGAGTTTCCGTATGAAACCCTGATACTTCGAAAGAGATTGCCCGTTTTGTAGACGAAGTGCATCCAGTTTTTGTCGTAGCCCTCTCAACTTTTCAGCACATTCTATGTGGGTGAAATGATGATACCATGCCAACTTTCAACCTTTTCAGAGTTCAATTGTAGTGCTTTTCATTTCCAGGGTCATATAGCTAAAAAAATAAGTAAATGCATGAAAAGTAACAAATGAACACAGAAAGGGTTCAAAATTGATGATGTGGCTTTGAATGGTGCATTTTGAACACGCACAAAGTCTGGAGTTCAAATAATTTAAAAAAACAAATCCCTATGTAACAAACGAGTTTCCGTATAAAACCGGGATACTTCGGAAGAGATTGTCCGTTTTTTACATGAAGTGCATCCATTTTTTGCCGTAACCCTCTCAACTTTTTAGCACATTCTATGTGGGTGAAATGATGATACCGTGCCATCTTTCAACCTTTTCAGAGTTCATTTGTAGTGCTTTTCATTTTCAGTGTCATATAGCTCAAAAAATGAGATCCTTTGCAACACACGAGTTTCCGTATGAAAGCCAGATACTTCGAAAGAGATTGTTCGTTTTGTACATGAAGTGCATCCATGTTTTGCCGTAACCCTCTCAACTTTTTAGCACATTCTATGTGGGTGAAATGATGATACCCTGCCAACATTCAACCTTTTGAGAGTTCATTTGTAGAGCTTTTCATTTTCAGGGTCATATAGCTCAAAAAATCAGTAAATGCATGAAAAATAACAAATGAAGTCAGAAACGTTTGAGAATTGATGATGTGGCTTTGAATGGTGCATTTTGAACACACAAAAAGTCTCGAGTTCAAGTAATTTCAAAAAATTGAAATCCCTTTGTAACACACGAGTTTCCGTATGAAACCCTGATACTTCGAAAGAGATTGCCCGTTTTGTAGACGAAGTGCATCCAGTTTTTGTCGTAGCCCTCTCAACTTTTCAGCACATTCTATGTGGGTGAAATGATGATACCATGCCAACTTTCAACCTTTTCAGAGTTCAATTGTAGTGCTTTTCATTTCCAGGGTCATATAGCTAAAAAAATAAGTAAATGCATGAAAAGTAACAAATGAACACAGAAAGGGTTCAAAATTGATGATGTGGCTTTGAATGGTGCATTTTGAACACGCACAAAGTCTGGAGTTCAAATAAGTTAAAAAAACAAATCCCTATGTAACAAACGAGTTTCCGTATAAAACCGGGATACTTCGGAAGAGATTGTCCGTTTTTTACATGAAGTGCATCCATTTTTTGCCGTAACCCTCTCAACTTTTTAGCACATTCTATGTGGGTGAAATGATGATACCGTGCCATCTTTCAACCTTTTCAGAGTTCATTTGTAGTGCTTTTCATTTTCAGTGTCATATAGCTCAAAAAATGAGATCCTTTGCAACACACGAGTTTCCGTATGAAAGCCAGATACTTTGAATGAGATTGTTCGTTTTGTACACGAAGTGCATCCATGTTTTGCCGTAACCCTCTCAACTTTTTAGCACATTCTATGTGGGTGAAATGATGATACCCTGCCAACATTCAACCTTTTGAGAGTTCATTTGTAGAGCTTTTCATTTTCAGGGTCATATACCTCAAAAAATCAGTAAATGCATGAAAAATAACAAATGAAGTCAGAAACGTTTGAGAATTGATGATGTGGCTTTGAATGGTGCATTTTGAACACACAAAAAGTCTCGAGTTCAAGTAATTTCAAAAAATTGAAATCCCTTTGTAACACACGAGTTTCCGTATGAAACCCTGATACTTCGAAAGAGATTGCCCGTTTTGTAGACGAAGTGCATCCAGTTTTTGTCGTTGCCCTCTCAACTTTTCAGCACATTCTATGTGGCTGAAATGATGATACCATGCCAACTTTCAACCTTTTCAGAGTTCAATTGTAGTGCTTTTCATTTCCAGGGTCATAGCTAAAAAAATAAGTAAATGCATGAAAAGTAACAAATGAACACAGAAATGGTTTAAAATTGATGATGTGGCTTTGAATGGTGCATTTTGAACACACACAAAGTCTGGAGTTCAAATAAGTTAAAAAACAAATCCCTATGTAACAAACGAGTTTCCGTATAAAACCGGGATACTTCGAAAGAGATTGTCCGTTTTTTACATGAAGTGCATCCATTTTTTGCCGTAACCCTCTCAACTTTTTAGCACATTCTATGTGGGTAAAATGATGATACCGTGCCATCTTTCAACCTTTTCAGAGTTCATTTGTAGTGCTTTTCATTTTCAGTGTCATATAGCTCAAAAAAATGAGATCCTTTGTAACACACGAGTTTCCGTATGAAAGCCAGATACTTCGAAAGAGATTGTTCGTTTTGTACACGAAGTGCATCCATGTATCGCCGTAACCCTCTCAACTTTTTATCACATTCTATGTGGGTGAAATGATGATACCCTGCCAACTTTCAACCTTTTGAGAGTTCATTTGTAGAGCTTTCCATTTTCAGGGCCATATAGCTCAAAAAATCAGTAAATGCATGAAAAATAACAAATGAAGTCAGAATGGTTTGAGACTTGATGATGTGGCTTTGAATGGTGCATTTTGAACACACAAAAAGTCTCGAGTTCAAGTAATTTCAAAAAAGTGAAATCCCTTTGTAACACACGAGTTTCCGTATGAAAGCCTGATACTTCGAAAGAGATTGTTCGTTTTGTACATGAAGTGCATCCATGTTTTTCCGTAACCCTCTCAACTTTTTAGCACATTCTATGTGGGTGAAATGATGATACCATGCCAACTTTCAACCTTTTGAGAGTTCATTGTAGGGCTTTTCATTTTCAGGGTCATATAGCTCAAAAAAATCAGTAAATGCATGAAAAATAACAAATGAAGTCAAAAAGGTTTGAGAGTTGATGATGCGGCTTTGAATGGTGCATTTTGAACACACAAAAAGTCTCGAGTTCAAGGGATTTCAAAAAATTGAAATCCCTTTGTAACAAACGAGTTTCCGTATGAAACCCTGATACTTCGAAAGAGATTGCCCGTTTTGTAGATGAAGTGCATCCAGTTTTTGTCGTAGCGCTCTCAACTTTTCAGCACATTCTATGTGGGTGAAATGATGATACCATGCCAACTTTCAACCTTTTCAGAGTTCAATTGTAGTGCTTTTCATTTCCAGGGTCATATAGCTAAAAAAATAAGTAAATGCATGAAAAGTAACAAATGAACACAGAAAGGGTTTAAAATTAATGATGTGGCTTTGAATGGTGCATTTTGAACACACACAAAGTCTGGAGTTCAAATAAGTTAGAAAAACAAATCCCTATGTAACAAACGAGTTTCCGTATAAAACCGGGATACTTCGAAAGAGATTGTCCGTTTTTTACATGAAGTGCATCCATTTTTTGCCGTAACCCTCTCAACTTTTTAGCACATTCTATGTGGGTGAAATGATGATACCGTGCCATCTTTCAACCTTTTCAGAGTTCATTTGTAGTGCTTTTCATTTTCAGTGTCATATAGCTCAAAAAAATGAGATCCTTTGTAACACACGAGTTTCCGTATGAAAGCCAGATACTTCGAAAGAGATTGTTCGTTTTGTACACGAAGTGCATCCATGTTTCGCCGTAACCCTCTCAACTTTTTAGCACATTCTATGTGGGTGAAATGATGATACCCGGCCAACTTTCAACCTTTTGAGAGTTCATTTGTAGAGCTTTTCATTTTCAGGGCCATATAGCTCAAAAAATCAGTAAATGCATGAAAAATAACAAATGAAGTCAGAAAGGTTTGAGACTTGATGATGTGGCTTTGAATGGTGCATTTTGAACACACAAAAAGTCTCGAGTTCAAGTAATTTCAAAAAATTGAAATCCCTTTGTAACACACGAGTTTCCGTATGAAAGCCTGATACTTCGAAAGAGATTGTTCGTTTTGTACACGAAGTGCATCCATGTTTTGCCGTAACCCTCTCAACTTTTTAGCACATTCTATGTGGGTGAAATGATGATAGCATGCCAACTTTCAACCTTTTGAGAGTTCATTGTAGGGCTTTTCATTTTCAGGGTCATATAGCTCAAAAAAATCAGTAAATGCATGAAAAATAACAAATGAAGTCAGAAAGGTTTGAGAATTGATGATGCAGCTTTGAATGGTGCATTTTGAACACACAGAAAGTCTCGAGTTCAAGTAATTTCAAAAAATTGAAATCCCTTTGTAACAAACGAGTTTCCGTATGAAACCCTGATACTTCGAAAGAGATTGCCTGTTTTGTAGACGAAGTGCATCCAGTTTTTGTCGTAGCCCTCTCAACTTTTCAGCACATTCTATGTGGGTGAAATGATGATACCATGCCAACTTTCAACCTTTTCAGAGTTCAATTGTAGTGCTTTTCATTTCCAGGGTCATATAGCTAAAAAAATAAGTAAATGCATGAAAAGTAACAAATGAACACAGAAAGGGTTTAAAATTAATGATGTGGCTTTGAATGGTGCATTTTGAACACACACAAAGTCTGGAGTTCAAATAAGTTAGAAAAACAAATCCCTATGTAACAAACGAGTTTCCGTATAAAACCGGGATACTTCGAAAGAGATTGTCCTTTTTTACATGAAGTGCATCCATTTTTTGCCGTAACCCTCTCAACTTTTTAGCACATTCTATGTGGGTGAAATGATGATACCGTGCCATCTTTCAACCTTTTCAGAGTTCATTTGTAGTGCTTTTCATTTTCAGTGTCATATAGCTCAAAAAAAATGAGATCCTTTGTAACACACGGGTTTCCGTATGAAAGCCAGATACATCGAAAGAGATTGTTCGTTTTGTACACGAAGTGCATCCATGTTTCGCCGTAACCCTCTCAACTTTTTAGCACATTCTATGTGGGTGAAATGATGATACCCTGCCAACTTTCAACCTTTTGAGACTACATTTGTAGAGCTTTTCATTTTCAGGGCCATATAGCTCAAAAAATCAGTAAATGCATGAAAAATATCAAATGAAATCGGAAAGGTTTGAGACTTGATGATGTGGCTTTGAATGGTGCATTTTGAACACAAAAAAGTCTCGAGTTCAAGTAATTTCAAAAAATTGAAATCCCTTTGTAATACACGAGTTTCCGTATGAAAGCCTGATACTTCGAAAGAGATTGTTCGTTTTGTACACGAAGTGCATCCATGTTTTGCCGTAACCCTCTCAACTTTTTAGCACATTCTATGTGGGTGAAATGATGATACCATGCCAACTTTCAACCTTTTGAGAGTTCATTGTAGGGCTTTTCATTTTCAGGGTCATATAGCTCAAAAAAATCAGTAAATGCATGAAAAATAACAAATGAAGTCAGAAAGGTTTGAGAATTGATGATGCGGCTTTGAATGGTGCATTTTGAACACACAAAAAGTCTCGAGTTCAAGTAATTTCAAAAAATTGAAATCCCTTTGTAACAAACGAGTTTCCGTATGAAACCCTAATACTTCGAAAGAGATTGCCCGTTTTGTAGACGAAGTGCATCCAGTTTTTGGCGTAGCCCTCTCAACTTTTCAGCACATTCTATGTGGGTGAAATGATGATACCATGCCAACTTTCAACCTTTTAAGAGTTCATTGTAGGGCTTTTCATTTTCAGGGTCATATAGCTCAAAAAAATCAGTAAATGCATGAAAAATAACAAATGAAGTCAGAAAGGTTTGAGAATTGATGATGCGGCTTTGAATGGTGCATTTTGAACACACAAAAAGTCTCGAGTTCAAGTAATTTCAAAAAATTGAAATCCCTTTGTAACAAACGAGTTTCCGTATGAAACCCTGATACTTCGAAAGAGATTGCCCGTTTTGTAGACGAAGTGCATACAGTTTTTGTCGTAGCCCTCTCAACTTTTCAGCACATTCTATGTGGGTGAAATGATGATACCATGCCAACTTTCAACCTTTTCAGAGTTCAATTGTAGTGCTTTTCATTTCGAGGGTCATATAGCTAAAAAAATAAGTAAATGCATGAAAAGTAACAAATGAACACAGAAAGGGTTTAAAATTGATGATGTGGCTTTGAATGGTGCATTTTGAACACACACAAAGTCTAGAGTTCAAATAAGTTAAAAAAACAAATCCCTATGTAACAAAGGAGTTTCCGTATAAAACCGGGATACTTCGAAAGAGATTGGCCGTTTTTTACATGAAGTGCATCCATTTTTTGAAGTAACCCTCTCAACTTTTTAGCACATTCTATGTGGGTGAAATGATGATACCGTGCCATCTTTCAACCTTTTCAGAGTTCATTTGTAGTGCTTTTCATTTTCAGTGTCATATAGCTCAAAAAAATGAGATCCTTTGTAACACACGAGTTTCCGTATGAAAGCCAGATACATCGAAAGAGATTGTTCGTTTTGTACACGAAGTGCATCCATGTTTCGCCGTAACCCTCTCAACTTTTTAGCACATTCTATGTGGGTCAAATGGTGATACCCTGCCAACTTTCAACCTTTTGAGACTTCATTTGTAGAGCTTTTCATTTTCAGGGCCATATAGCTCAAAAAATCAGTAAATGCATGAAAAATAACAAATGAAGTCAGAAAGGTTTGAGAATTGATGATGTGGCTTTGAATGGTGCATTTTGAACACACAAAAAGTCTCGAGTTCAAGTAATTTCAAAAAATTGAAATCCCTTTGTAACACACGAGTTTCCGTATGAAAGCCTGATACTTCGAAAGAGATTGTTCGTTTTGTACACGAAGTGCATCCATGTTTTGCCGTAAGCCTCTCAACTTTTTAGCACATTCTATGTGGGTGAAATGATGATACCATGCCAACTTTCAACCTTTTGAGAGTTCATTGTAGGGCTTTTCATTTTCAGGGTCATATAGCTCAAAAAAAATCAGTAAATGCATGAAAAATAACAAATGAAGTCGGAAAGGTTTGAGAATTGGTGATGCGGCTTTGAATGGTGCATTTTGAACACACAAAAAGTCTCGAGTTCAAGTAATTTCAAAAAATGGAAATCCCTTTGTAACAAACGAGTTTCCGTATGAAACCCTGATACTTCGAAAGAGATTGCCCGTTTTGTAGACGAAGTGCATCCAGTTTTTGTCGTAGCCCTCTCAACTTTTCAGCACATTCTATGTGGGTGAAATGATGATACCATGCCAACTTTCAACCTTTTCAGAGTTCAATTGTAGTGCTTTTCATTTCCAGGGTCATATAGCTAAAAAAATAAGTAAATGCACGAAAAGTAACAAATGAACACAGAAAGGGTTTAAAATTGATGATGTGGCTTTGAATGGTGCATTTTTAACACACACAAAGTCTGGAGTTCAAATAAGTTAAAAAAAACAAATCCCTATGTAACAAACGAGTTTCCGTATAAAACCGGGATACTTCGAAAGAGATTGTCCATTTTTTACATGAAGTGCATCCATTTTTTGCCGTAACCCTCTCAACTTTTTAGCACATTCTATGTGGGTGAAATGATGATACCGTGCCATCTTTCAACGTTTTCAGAGTTCATTGGTAGTGCTTTTCATTTTCAGTGTCATATAGCTCAAAAAAATGAGATCCTTTGTAACACACGAGTCTCCGTATGAAAGCCAGATACTTCGAAAGAGATTGTTTGTTTTGTACACGAAGTGCATCCATGTTTCGCCGTAACCCTCTCAACTTTTTAGCACATTCTATGTGGGTGAAATGATGATACCCTGCCAACTTTCAACCTTTTGAGAGTTCATTTGTAGAGCTTTTCATTTTCAGGGCCATATAGCTCAAAAAATCAGTAAATGCATGAAAAAGAACAAATGAAGTCAGAAAGGTTTGAGACTTGATGATGTGGCTTTGAATGGTGCATTTTGAACACACAAAAAGTCTCGAGTTCAAGTAATTTCAAAAAATTGAAATCCCTTTGTAACACACGAGTTTCCGTATGAAAGCCTGATACTTCGAAAGAGATTGTTCGTTTTGTACACGAAGTGCATCCATGTTTTGCCGTAACCCTCTCAACTTTTTAGCACATTCTATGTGGGTGAAATGATGATAGCATGCCAACTTTCAACCTTTTGAGAGTTCATTGTAGGGCTTTTCATTTTCAGGGTCATATAGCTCAAAAAAATCAGTAAATGCATGAAAAATAACAAATGAAGTCAGAAAGGTTTGAGAATTGATGATGCAGCTTTGAATGGTGCATTTTGAACACACAGAAAGTCTCGAGTTCAAGTAATTTCAAAAAATTGAAATCCCTTTGTAACAAACGAGTTTCCGTATGAAACCCTGATACTTCGAAAGAGATTGCCCGTTTTGTAGACGAAGTGCATCCAGTTTTTGTCGTAGCCCTCTCAACTTTTCAGCACATTCTATGTGGGTGAAATGATGGTACCATGCCAACTTTCAACCTTTTCAGAGTTCAATTGTAGTGCTTTTCATTTGTAGGGTCATATAGCTAAAAAATTAGTAAATGCATGAAAAGTAACAAATGAACAGAGAAAGGGTTTAAAATTGATGATGTGGCTTTGAATGGTGCATTTTGAACACACACAAAGTCTGGAGTTCAAATAAGTTAGAAAAACAAATCCCTATGTAACAAACGAGTTTCCGTATAAAACCGGGATACTTCGAAAGAGATTGTCCGTTTTTTACATGAAGTGCATCCATTTTTTGCCGTAACCCTCTCAACTTTTTAGCACATTCTATGTGGGTGAAATGATGATACCGTGCCATCTTTCAACCTTTTCAGAGTTCATTTGTAGTGCTTTTCATTTTCAGTGTCATATAGCTCAAAAAAATGAGATCCTTTGTAACACACGAGTTTCCGTATGAAAGCCAGATACTTCGAAAGAGATTGTTCGTTTTGTACACGAAGTGCATCCATGTTTCGCCGTAACCCTCTCAACTTTTTAGCACATTCTATGTGGGTGAAATGATGATACCCGGCCAACTTTCAACCTTTTGAGAGTTCATTTGTAGAGCTTTTCATTTTCAGGGCCATATAGCTCAAAAAATCAGTAAATGCATGAAAAATAACAAATGAAGTCAGAAAGGTTTGAGACTTGATGATGTGGCTTTGAATGGTGCATTTTGAACACACAAAAAGTCTCGAGTTCAAGTAATTTCAAAAAATTGAAATCCCTTTGTAACACACGAGTTTCCGTATGAAAGCCTGATACTTCGAAAGAGATTGTTCGTTTTGTACACGAAGTGCATCCATGTTTTGCCGTAACCCTCTCAACTTTTTAGCACATTCTATGTGGGTGAAATGATGATAGCATGCCAACTTTCAACCTTTTGAGAGTTCATTGTAGGGCTTTTCATTTTCAGGGTCATATAGCTCAAAAAAATCAGTAAATGCATGAAAAATAACAAATGAAGTCAGAAAGGTTTGAGAATTGATGATGCAGCTTTGAATGGTGCATTTTGAACACACAGAAAGTCTCGAGTTCAAGTAATTTCAAAAAATTGAAATCCCTTTGTAACAAACGAGTTTCCGTATGAAACCCTGATACTTCGAAAGAGATTGCCCGTTTTGTAGACGAAGTGCATCCAGTTTTTGTCGTAGCCCTCTCAACTTTTCAGCACATTCTATGTGGGTGAAATGATGATACCATGCCAACTTTCAACCTTTTCAGAGTTCAATTGTAGTGCTTTTCATTTGCAGGGTCATATAGCTAAAAAATAAGTAAATGCATGAAAAGTAACAAATGAACAGAGAAAGGGTTTAAAATTGATGATGTGGCTTTGAATGGTGCATTTTGAACACACACAAAGTCTGGAGTTCAAATAAGTTAAAAAAACAAATCCCTATGTAACAAACGAGTTTCCGTATAAAACCGGGATACTTCGAAAGAGATTGTCCGTTTTTTACATGAAGTGCATCCATTTTTTGCCAAAACCCTCTCAACTTTTTAGCACATTCTATGTGGGTGAAATGATGATACCGTGCCATCTTTCAACCTTTTCAGAGTTCATTTGTAGTGCTTTTCATTTTCAGTGTCATATAGCTCAAAAAAATGAGATCCTTTGTAACACACGAGTTTCCGTATGAAAGCCAGATACTTCGAAAGAGATTGTTCGTTTTGTACACGAAGTGCATCCATGTTTCGCCGTAACCCTCTCAACTTTTTAGCACATTCTATGTGGGTGAAATGATGATACCCTGCCAACTTTCAACCTTTTGAGAGTTCATTGTAGGGCTTTTCATTTTCAGGGTCATATAGCTCAAAAAAAATCAGTAAATGCATGAAAAATAACAAATGAAGTCGGAAAGGTTTGGGAATTGGTGATGCGGCTTTGAATGTTGCATTTTGAACACACAAAAAGTCTCGAGTTCAAGTAATTTCAAAAAATGGAAATCCCTTTGTAACAAACGAGTTTCCTGTATGAAACCCTGATACTTCGAAAGAGATTGCCCGTTTTGTAGACGAAGTGCATCCAGTTTTTGTCGTAGCCCTCTCAACTTTTCAGCACATTCTATGTGGGTGAAATGATGATACCATGCCAACTTTCAACCTTTTCAGAGTTCAATTGTAGTGCTTTTCATTTCCAGGGTCATATAGCTAAAAAAATAAGTAAATGCACGAAAAGTAACAAATGAACACAGAAAGGGTTTAAAATTGATGATGTGGCTTTGAATGGTGCATTTTTAACACACACAAAGTCTGGAGTTCAAATAAGTTAAAAAAAACAAATCCCTATGTAACAAACGAGTTTCCGTATAAAACCGGGATACTTCGAAAGAGATTGTCCATTTTTTACATGAAGTGCATCCATTTTTTGCCGTAACCCTCTCAACTTTTTAGCACATTCTATGTGGGTGAAATGATGATACCGTGCCATCTTTCAACGTTTTCAGAGTTCATTGGTAGTGCTTTTCATTTTCAGTGTCATATAGCTCAAAAAAATGAGATCCTTTGTAACACACGAGTCTCCGTATGAAAGCCAGATACTTCGAAAGAGATTGTTCGTTTTGTACACGAAGTGCATCCATGTTTCGCCGTAACCCTCTCAACTTTTTAGCACATTCTATGTGGGTGAAATGATGATACCCTGCCAACTTTCAACCTTTTGAGAGTTCATTTGTAGAGCTTTTCATTTTCAGGGCCATATAGCTCAAAAAATCAGTAAATGCATGAAAAAGAACAAATGAAGTCAGAAAGGTTTGAGACTTGATGATGTGGCTTTGAATGGTGCATTTTGAACACACAAAAAGTCTCGAGTTCAAGTAATTTCAAAAAATTGAAATCCCTTTGTAACACACGAGTTTCCGTATGAAAGCCTGATACTTCGAAAGAGATTGTTCGTTTTGTACACGAAGTGCATCCATGTTTTGCCGTAACCCTCTCAACTTTTTAGCACATTCTATGTGGGTGAAATGATGATAGCATGCCAACTTTCAACCTTTTGAGAGTTCATTGTAGGGCTTTTCATTTTCAGGGTCATATAGCTCAAAAAAATCAGTAAATGCATGAAAAATAACAAATGAAGTCAGAAAGGTTTGAGAATTGATGATGCAGCTTTGAATGGTGCATTTTGAACACACAGAAAGTCTCGAGTTCAAGTAATTTCAAAAAATTGAAATCCCTTTGTAACAAACGAGTTTCCGTATGAAACCCTGATACTTCGAAAGAGATTGCCCGTTTTGTAGACGAAGTGCATCCAGTTTTTGTCGTAGCCCTCTCAACTTTTCAGCACATTCTATGTGGGTGAAATGATGATACCATGCCAACTTTCAACCTTTTCAGAGTTCAATTGTAGTGCTTTTCATTTGCAGGGTCATATAGCTAAAAAATAAGTAAATGCATGAAAAGTAACAAATGAACAGAGAAAGGGTTTAAAATTGATGATGTGGCTTTGAATGGTGCATTTTGAACACACACAAAGTCTGGAGTTCAAATAAGTTAAAAAAACAAATCCCTATGTAACAAACGAGTTTCCGTATAAAACCGGGATACTTCGAAAGAGATTGTCCGTTTTTTACATGAAGTGCATCCATTTTTTGCCGTAACCCTCTCAACTTTTTAGCACATTCTATGTGGGTGAAATGATGATACCGTGCCATCTTTCAACCTTTTCAGAGTTCATTTGTAGTGCTTTTCATTTTCAGTGTCATATAGCTCAAAAAAATGAGATCCTTTGTAACACACGAGTTTCCGTATGAAAGCCAGATACTTCGAAAGAGATTGTTCGTTTTGTACACGAAGTGCATCCATGTTTCGCCGTAACCCTCTCAACTTTTTAGCACATTCTATGTGGGTGAAATGATGATACCCGGCCAACTTTCAACCTTTTGAGAGTTCATTTGTAGAGCTTTTCATTTTCAGGGCCATATAGCTCAAAAAATCAGTAAATGCATGAAAAATAACAAATGAAGTCAGAAAGGTTTGAGACTTGATGATGTGGCTTTGAATGGTGCATTTTGAACACACAAAAAGTCTCGAGTTCAAGTAATTTCAAAAAATTGAAATCCCTTTGTAACACACGAGTTTCCGTATGAAAGCCTGATACTTCGAAAGAGATTGTTCGTTTTGTACACGAAGTGCATCCATGTTTTGCCGTAACCCTCTCAACTTTTTAGCACATTCTATGTGGGTGAAATGATGATAGCATGCCAACTTTCAACCTTTTGAGAGTTCATTGTAGGGCTTTTCATTTTCAGGGTCATATAGCTCAAAAAAATCAGTAAATGCATGAAAAATAACAAATGAAGTCAGAAAGGTTTGAGAATTGATGATGCAGCTTTGAATGGTGCATTTTGAACACACAGAAAGTCTCGAGTTCAAGTAATTTCAAAAAATTGAAATCCCTTTGTAACAAACGAGTTTCCTGTATGAAACCCTGATACTTCGAAAGAGATTGCCCGTTTTGTAGACGAAGTGCATCCAGTTTTTGTCGTAGCCCTCTCAACTTTTCAGCACATTCTATGTGGGTGAAATGATGATACCGTGCCATCTTTCAACCTTTTCAGAGTTCATTTGTAGTGCTTTTCATTTTCAGTGTCATATAGCTCAAAAAAATGAGATCCTTTGTAACACACGAGTTTCCGTATGAAAGCCAGATACTTCGAAAGAGATTGTTCGTTTTGTACACGAAGTGCATCCATGTTTCGCCGTAACCCTCTCAACTTTTTAGCACATTCTATGTGGGTGAAATGATGATACCCTGCCAACTTTCAACCTTTTGAGAGTTCATTGTAGGGCTTTTCATTTTCAGGGTCATATAGCTCAAAAAAAATCAGTAAATGCATGAAAAATAACAAATGAAGTCGGAAAGGTTTGAGAATTGGTGATGCGGCTTTGAATGGTGCATTTTGAACACACAAAAAGTCTCGAGTTCAAGTAATTTCAAAAAATGGAAATCCCTTTGTAACAAACGAGTTTCCTGTATGAAACCCTGATACTTCGAAAGAGATTGCCCGTTTTGTAGACGAAGTGCATCCAGTTTTTGTCGTAGCCCTCTCAACTTTTCAGCACATTCTATGTGGGTGAAATGATGATACCATGCCAACTTTCAACCTTTTCAGAGTTCAATTGTAGTGCTTTTCATTTCCAGGGTCATATAGCTAAAAAAATAAGTAAATGCACGAAAAGTAACAAATGAACACAGAAAGGGTTTAAAATTGATGATGTGGCTGTGAATGGTGCATTTTTAACACACACAAAGTCTGGAGTTCAAATAAGTTAAAAAAAACAAATCCCTATGTAACAAACGAGTTTCCGTATAAAACCGGGATACTTCGAAAGAGATTGTCCATTTTTTACATGAAGTGCATCCATTTTTTGCCGTAACCCTCTCAACTTTTTAGCACATTCTATGTGGGTGAAATGATGATACCGTGCCATCTTTCAACGTTTTCAGAGTTCATTGGTAGTGCTTTTCATTTTCAGTGTCATATAGCTCAAAAAAATGAGATCCTTTGTAACACACGAGTCTCCGTATGAAAGCCAGATACTTCGAAAGAGATTGTTCGTTTTGTACACGAAGTGCATCCATGTTTCGCTGTAACCCTCTCAACTTTTTAGCACATTCTATGTGGGTGAAATGATGATACCCTGCCAACTTTCAACCTTTTGAGAGTTCATTTGTAGAGCTTTTCATTTTCAGGGCCATATAGCTCAAAAAATCAGTAAATGCATGAAAAAGAACAAATGAAGTCAGAAAGGTTTGAGACTTGATGATGTGGCTTTGAATGGTGCATTTTGAACACACAAAAAGTCTCGAGTTCAAGTAATTTCAAAAAATTGAAATCCCTTTGTAACACACGAGTTTCCGTATGAAAGCCTGATACTTCGAAAGAGATTGTTCGTTTTGTACACGAAGTGCATCCATGTTTTGCCGTAACCCTCTCAACTTTTTAGCACATTCTATGTGGGTGAAATGATGATAGCATGCCAACTTTCAACCTTTTGAGAGTTCATTGTAGGGCTTTTCATTTTCAGGGTCATATAGCTCAAAAAAATCAGTAAATGCATGAAAAATAACAAATGAAGTCAGAAAGGTTTGAGAATTGATGATGCAGCTTTGAATGGTGCATTTTGAACACACAGAAAGTCTCGAGTTCAAGTAATTTCAAAAAATTGAAATCCCTTTGTAACAAACGAGTTTCCGTATGAAACCCTGATACTTCGAAAGAGATTGCCCGTTTTGTAGACGAAGTGCATCCAGTTTTTGTCGTAGCCCTCTCAACTTTTCAGCACATTCTATGTGGGTGAAATGATGATACCATGCCAACTTTCAACCTTTTCAGAGTTCAATTGTAGTGCTTTTCATTTGCAGGGTCATATAGCTAAAAAATAAGTAAATGCATGAAAAGTAACAAATGAACAGAGAAAGGGTTTAAAATTGATGATGTGGCTTTGAATGGTGCATTTTGAACACACACAAAGTCTGGAGTTCAAATAAGTTAAAAAAACAAATCCCTATGTAACAAACGAGTTTCCGTATAAAACCGGGATACTTCGAAAGAGATTGTCCGTTTTTTACATGAAGTGCATCCATTTTTTGCCGTAACCCTCTCAACTTTTTAGCACATTCTATGTGGGTGAAATGATGATACCGTGCCATCTTTCAACCTTTTCAGAGTTCATTTGTAGTGCTTTTCATTTTCAGTGTCATATAGCTCAAAAAAATGAGATCCTTTGTAACACACGAGTTTCCGTATGAAAGCCAGATACTTCGAAAGAGATTGTTCGTTTTGTACACGAAGTGCATCCATGTTTCGCCGTAACCCTCTCAACTTTTTAGCACATTCTATGTGGGTGAAATGATGATACCCGGCCAACTTTCAACCTTTTGAGAGTTCATTTGTAGAGCTTTTCATTTTCAGGGCCATATAGCTCAAAAAATCAGTAAATGCATGAAAAATAACAAATGAAGTCAGAAAGGTTTGAGACTTGATGATGTGGCTTTGAATGGTGCATTTTGAACACACAAAAAGTCTCGAGTTCAAGTAATTTCAAAAAATTGAAATCCCTTTGTAACACACGAGTTTCCGTATGAAAGCCTGATACTTCGAAAGAGATTGTTCGTTTTGTACACGAAGTGCATCCATGTTTTGCCGTAACCCTCTCAACTTTTTAGCACATTCTATGTGGGTGAAATGATGATAGCATGCCAACTTTCAACCTTTTGAGAGTTCATTGTAGGGCTTTTCATTTTCAGGGTCATATAGCTCAAAAAAATCAGTAAATGCATGAAAAATAACAAATGAAGTCAGAAAGGTTTGAGAATTGATGATGCAGCTTTGAATGGTGCATTTTGAACACACAGAAAGTCTCGAGTTCAAGTAATTTCAAAAAATTGAAATCCCTTTGTAACAAACGAGTTTCCGTATGAAACCCTGATACTTCGAAAGAGATTGCCCGTTTTGTAGACGAAATGCATCCAGTTTTTGTCGTAGCCCTCTCAACTTTTCAGCACATTCTATGTGGGTGAAATGATGATACCATGCCAACTTTCAACCTTTTCAGAGTTCAATTGTAGTGCTTTTCATTTCCAGGGTCATATAGCTAAAAAAATAAGTAAATGCACGAAAAGTAACAAATGAACACAGAAAGGGTTTAAAATTGATGATGTGGCTGTGAATGGTGCATTTTTAACACACACAAAGTCTGGAGTTCAAATAAGTTAAAAAAAACAAATCCCTATGTAACAAACGAGTTTCCGTATAAAACCGGGATACTTCGAAAGAGATTGTCCATTTTTTACATGAAGTGCATCCATTTTTTGCCGTAACCCTCTCAACTTTTTAGCACATTCTATGTGGGTGAAATGATGATACCGTGCCATCTTTCAACGTTTTCAGAGTTCATTGGTAGTGCTTTTCATTTTCAGTGTCATATAGCTCAAAAAAATGAGATCCTTTGTAACACACGAGTCTCCGTATGAAAGCCAGATACTTCGAAAGAGATTGTTCGTTTTGTACACGAAGTGCATCCATGTTTCGCCGTAACCCTCTCAACTTTTTAGCACATTCTATGTGGGTGAAATGATGATACCCTGCCAACTTTCAACCTTTTGAGAGTTCATTTGTAGAGCTTTTCATTTTCAGGGCCATATAGCTCAAAAAATCAGTAAATGCATGAAAAAGAACAAATGAAGTCAGAAAGGTTTGAGACTTGATGATGTGGCTTTGAATGGTGCATTTTGAACACACAAAAAGTCTCGAGTTCAAGTAATTTCAAAAAATTGAAATCCCTTTGTAACACACGAGTTTCCGTATGAAAGCCTGATACTTCGAAAGAGATTGTTCGTTTTGTACACGAAGTGCATCCATGTTTTGCCGTAACCCTCTCAACTTTTTAGCACATTCTATGTGGGTGAAATGATGATAGCATGCCAACTTTCAACCTTTTGAGAGTTCATTGTAGGGCTTTTCATTTTCAGGGTCATATAGCTCAAAAAAATCAGTAAATGCATGAAAAATAACAAATGAAGTCAGAAAGGTTTGAGAATTGATGATGCAGCTTTGAATGGTGCATTTTGAACACACAGAAAGTCTCGAGTTCAAGTAATTTCAAAAAATTGAAATCCCTTTGTAACAAACGAGTTTCCGTATGAAACCCTGATACTTCGAAAGAGATTGCCCGTTTTGTAGACGAAGTGCATCCAGTTTTTGTCGTAGCCCTCTCAACTTTTCAGCACATTCTATGTGGGTGAAATGATGATACCATGCCAACTTTCAACCTTTTCAGAGTTCAATTGTAGTGCTTTTCATTTGCAGGGTCATATAGCTAAAAAATAAGTAAATGCATGAAAAGTAACAAATGAACAGAGAAAGGGTTTAAAATTGATGATGTGGCTTTGAATGGTGCATTTTGAACACACACAAAGTCTGGAGTTCAAATAAGTTAAAAAAACAAATCCCTATGTAACAAACGAGTTTCCGTATAAAACCGGGATACTTCGAAAGAGATTGTCCGTTTTTTACATGAAGTGCATCCATTTTTTGCCGTAACCCTCTCAACTTTTTAGCACATTCTATGTGGGTGAAATGATGATACCGTGCCATCTTTCAACCTTTTCAGAGTTCATTTGTAGTGCTTTTCATTTTCAGTGTCATATAGCTCAAAAAAATGAGATCCTTTGTAACACACGAGTTTCCGTATGAAAGCCAGATACTTCGAAAGAGATTGTTCGTTTTGTACACGAAGTGCATCCATGTTTCGCCGTAACCCTCTCAACTTTTTAGCACATTCTATGTGGGTGAAATGATGATACCCGGCCAACTTTCAACCTTTTGAGAGTTCATTTGTAGAGCTTTTCATTTTCAGGGCCATATAGCTCAAAAAATCAGTAAATGCATGAAAAATAACAAATGAAGTCAGAAAGGTTTGAGACTTGATGATGTGGCTTTGAATGGTGCATTTTGAACACACAAAAAGTCTCGAGTTCAAGTAATTTCAAAAAATTGAAATCCCTTTGTAACACACGAGTTTCCGTATGAAAGCCTGATACTTCGAAAGAGATTGTTCGTTTTGTACACGAAGTGCATCCATGTTTTGCCGTAACCCTCTCAACTTTTTAGCACATTCTATGTGGGTGAAATGATGATAGCATGCCAACTTTCAACCTTTTGAGAGTTCATTGTAGGGCTTTTCATTTTCAGGGTCATATAGCTCAAAAAAATCAGTAAATGCATGAAAAATAACAAATGAAGTCAGAAAGGTTTGAGAATTGATGATGCAGCTTTGAATGGTGCATTTTGAACACACAGAAAGTCTCGAGTTCAAGTAATTTCAAAAAATTGAAATCCCTTTGTAACAAACGAGTTTCCGTATGAAACCCTGATACTTCGAAAGAGATTGCCCGTTTTGTAGACGAAGTGCATCCAGTTTTTGTCGTAGCCCTCTCAACTTTTCAGCACATTCTATGTGGGTGAAATGATGATACCATGCCAACTTTCAACCTTTTCAGAGTTCAATTGTAGTGCTTTTCATTTGCAGGGTCATATAGCTAAAAAATAAGTAAATGCATGAAAAGTAACAAATGAACAGAGAAAGGGTTTAAAATTGATGATGTGGCTTTGAATGGTGCATTTTGAACACACACAAAGTCTGGAGTTCAAATAAGTTAAAAAAACAAATCCCTATGTAACAAACGAGTTTCCGTATAAAACCGGGATACTTCGAAAGAGATTGTCCGTTTTTTACATGAAGTGCATCCATTTTTTGCCGTAACCCTCTCAACTTTTTAGCACATTCTATGTGGGTGAAATGATGATACCGTGCCATCTTTCAACCTTTTCAGAGTTCATTTGTAGTGCTTTTCATTTTCAGTGTCATATAGCTCAAAAAAATGAGATCCTTTGTAACACACGAGTTTCCGTATGAAAGCCAGATACTTCGAAAGAGATTGTTCGTTTTGTACACGAAGTGCATCCATGTTTCGCCGTAACCCTCTCAACTTTTTAGCACATTCTATGTGGGTGAAATGATGATACCCGGCCAACTTTCAACCTTTTGAGAGTTCATTTGTAGAGCTTTTCATTTTCAGGGCCATATAGCTCAAAAAATCAGTAAATGCATGAAAAATAACAAATGAAGTCAGAAAGGTTTGAGACTTGATGATGTGGCTTTGAATGGTGCATTTTGAACACACAAAAAGTCTCGAGTTCAAGTAATTTCAAAAAATTGAAATCCCTTTGTAACACACGAGTTTCCGTATGAAAGCCTAATACTTCGAAAGAGATTGTTCGTTTTGTACACGAAGTGCATCCATGTTTTGCCGTAACCCTCTCAACTTTTTAGCACATTCTATGTGGGTGAAATGATGATAGCATGCCAACTTTCAACCTTTTGAGAGTTGATTGTAGGGCTTTTCATTTTCAGGGTCATATAGCTCAAAAAAACCAGTAAATGCATGAAAAATAACAAATGAAGTCAGAAAGGTTTGAGAATTGATGATGCAGCTTTGAATGGTGCATTTTGAACACACAGAAAGTCTCGAGTTCAAGTAATTTCAAAAAATTGAAATCCCTTTGTAACAAACGAGTTTCCGTATGAAACCCTGATACTTCGAAAGAGATTGCCCGTTTTGTAGACGAAGTGCATCCAGTTTTTGTCGTAGCCCTCTCAACTTTTCAGCACATTCTATGTGGGTGAAATGATGATACCATGCCAACTTTCAACCTTTTCAGAGTTCAATTGTAGTGCTTTTCATTTGCAGGGTCATATAGCTAAAAAATAAGTAAATGCATGAAAAGTAACAAATGAACAGAGAAAGGGTTTAAAATTGATGATGTGGCTTTGAATGGTGCATTTTGAACACACACAAAGTCTGGAGTTCAAATAAGTTAAAAAAACAAATCCCTATGTAACAAACGAGTTTCCGTATAAAACCGGGATACTTCGAAAGAGATTGTCCGTTTTTTACATGAAGTGCATCCATTTTTTGCCGTAACCCTCTCAACTTTTTAGCACATTCTATGTGGGTGAAATGATGATACCGTGCCATCTTTCAACCTTTTCAGAGTTCATTTGTAGTGCTTTTCATTTTCAGTGTCATATAGCTCAAAAAAATGAGATCCTTTGTAACACACGAGTTTCCGTATGAAAGCCAGATACTTCGAAAGAGATTGTTCGTTTTGTACACGAAGTGCATCCATGTTTCGCCGTAACCCTCTCAACTTTTTAGCACATTCTATGTGGGTGAAATGATGATACCCGGCCAACTTTCAACCTTTTGAGAGTTCATTTGTAGAGCTTTTCATTTTCAGGGCCATATAGCTCAAAAAATCAGTAAATGCATGAAAAATAACAAATGAAGTCAGAAAGGTTTGAGACTTGATGATGTGGCTTTGAATGGTGCATTTTGAACACACAAAAAGTCACGAGTTCAAGTAATTTCAAAAAATTGAAATCCCTTTGTAACACACGAGTTTCCGTATGAAAGCCTGATACTTCGAAAGAGATTGTTCGTTTTGTACACGAAGTGCATCCATGTTTTGCCGTAACCCTCTCAACTTTTTAGCACATTCTATGTGGGTGAAATGATGATACCATGCCAACTTTCAACCTTTTGAGAGTTCATTGTAGGGCTTTTCATTTTCAGGGTCATATAGCTCAAAAAAATCAGTAAATGCATGAAAAATAACAAATGAAGTCAGAAAGGTTTGAGAATTGATGATGCGGCTTTGAATGGTGCATTTTGAACACACAAAAAGTCTCGAGTTCAAGTAATTTCAAAAAATTGAAATCCCTTTGTAACACACGAGTTTCCGTATGAAACCCTGATACTTCGAAAGAGATTGCCCGTTTTGTAGACGAAGTGCATCCAGTTTTTGTCGTAGCCCTCTCAACTTTTCAGCACATTCTATGTGGGTGAAATGATGATACCATGCCAACTTTCAACCTTTTCAGAGTTCAATCGTAGTGCTTTTCATTTCCAGGGTCATATAGCTAAAAAAATAAGTAAATGCATGAAAAGTAACAAATGAACAGAGAAAGGGTTTAAAATTGATGATGTGGCTTTGAATGGTGCATTTTGAACACGCACAAAGTCTGGAGTTCAAATAAGTTAAAAAAACAAATCCCTATGTAACAAACGAGTTTCCGTATAAAACCGGGATACTTCGAAAGAGATTGTCCGTTTTTTACATGAAGTGCATCCATTTTTTGCCGTAACCCTCTCAACTTTTTAGCACATTCTATGTGGGTGAAATGATGATACCGTGCCATCTTTCAACCTTTTCAGAGTTCATTTGTAGTGCTTTTCATTTTCAGGGTCATATAGCTCAAAAAAATGAGATCCTTTGTAACACACGAGTTTCCGTATGAAAGCCAGATACTTCGAAAGAGATTGTTCGTTTTGTACACGAAGTGCATCCATGTTTCGCCGTAACCCTCTCAACTTTTTAGCACATTCTATGTGGGTGAAATGATGATACCCGGCCAACTTTCAACCTTTTGAGAGTTCATTTGTAGAGCTTTTCATTTTCAGGGCCATATAGCTCAAAAAATCAGTAAATGCATGAAAAATAACAAATGAAGTCAGAAAGGTTTGAGAATTGATGATGTGGCTTTGAATGGTGCATTTTGAACACACAAAAAGTCTCGAGTTCAAGTAATTTCAAAAAATTGAAATCCCTTTGTAACACACGAGTTTCCGTATGAAACCCTGATACTTCGAAAGAGATTGCCCGTTTTGTAGACGAAGTGCATCCAGTTTTTGTCGTAGCCCTCTCAACTTTTCAGCACATTCTATGTGGGTGAAATGATGATACCATGCCAACTTTCAACCTTTTCAGAGTTCAATCGTAGTGCTTTTCATTTCCAGGGTCATATAGCTAAAAAAATAAGTAAATGCATGAAAAGTAACAAATGAACAGAGAAAGGGTTTAAAATTGATGATGTGGCTTTGAATGGTGCATTTTGAACACGCACAAAGTCTGGAGTTCAAATAAGTTAAAAAAACAAATCCCTATGTAACAAACGAGTTTCCGTATAAAACCGGGATACTTCGAAAGAGATTGTCCGTTTTTTACATGAAGTGCATCCATTTTTTGCCGTAACCCTCTCAACTTTTTAGCACATTCTATGTGGGTGAAATGATGATACCGTGCCATCTTTCAACCTTTTCAGAGTTCATTTGTAGTGCTTTTCATTTTCAGGGTCATATAGCTCAAAAAAATGAGATCCTTTGTAACACACGAGTTTCCGTATGAAAGCCAGATACTTCGAAAGAGATTGTTCGTTTTGTACACGAAGTGCATCCATGTTTCGCCGTAACCCTCTCAACTTTTTAGCACATTCTATGTGGGTGAAATGATGATACCCGGCCAACTTTCAACCTTTTGAGAGTTCATTTGTAGAGCTTTTCATTTTCAGGGCCATATAGCTCAAAAAATCAGTAAATGCATGAAAAATAACAAATGAAGTCAGAAAGGTTTGAGACTTGATGATGTGGCTTTGAATGGTGCATTTTGAACACACAAAAAGTCACGAGTTCAAGTAATTTCAAAAAATTGAAATCCCTTTGTAACACACGAGTTTCCGTATGAAAGCCTGATACTTCGAAAGAGATTGTTCGTTTTGTACACGAAGTGCATCCATGTTTTGCCGTAACCCTCTCAACTTTTTAGCACATTCTATGTGGGTGAAATGATGATACCCTGCCAACATTCAACCTTTTGAGAGTTCATTGTAGGGCTTTTCATTTTCAGGGTCATATAGCTCAAAAAAATCAGTAAATGCATGAAAAATAACAAATGAAGTCAGAAAGGTTTGAGAATTGATGATGCGGCTTTGAATGGTGCATTTTGAACACACAAAAAGTCTCGAGTTCCAGTAATTTCAAAAAATTGAAATCCCTTTGTAACACACGAGTTTCCGTATGAAACCCTGATACTTCGAAAGAGATTGCCCGTTTTGTAGACGAAGTGCATCCAGTTTTTGTCGTAGCCCTCTCAACTTTTCAGCACATTCTATGTGGGTGAAATGATGATACCATGCCAACTTTCAACCTTTTCAGAGTTCAATTGTAGTGCTTTTCATTTCCAGGGTCATATAGCTAAAAAAATAAGTAAATGCATGAAAAGTAACAAATGAACACAGAAAGGGTTCAAAATTGATGATGTGGCTTTGAATGGTGCATTTTGAACACGCACAAAGTCTGGAGTTCAAATAAGTTAAAAAAACAAATCCCTATGTAACAAACGAGTTTCCGTATAAAACCGGGATACTTCGAAAGAGATTGTCCGTTTTTTACATGAAGTGCATCCATTTTTTGTCGTAACCCTCTCAACTTTTTAGCACATTCTATGTGGGTGAAATGATGATACCGTGCCATCTTTCAACCTTTTCAGAGTTCATTTGTAGTGCTTTTCATTTTCAGTGTCATATAGCTCAAAAAATGAGATCCTTTGCAACACACGAGTTTCCGTATGAAAGCCAGATACTTCGAAAGAGATTGTTCGTTTTGTACGTGAAGTGCATCCATGTTTCGCCGTAACCCTCTCAACTTTTCAGCACATTCTATGTGGGTGAAATGATGATACCGTGCCATCTTTCAACCCCTTCAGGGTTCATTTGTAGTGCTTTTCATTTTCAGTGTCATATAGCTCAAAAAATGAGATCCTTTGTAACACACGAGTTTCCGTATGAAAGCCTGATACTTTGAAAGAGATTGTTCGTTTTGTACACAAAGTGCGTCCATGTTTTGCCGTAACCCTCTCAACTTTTTAGCACATTCTATGTGGGTGAAATGATGATACCCTGCCAACATTCAACCTTTTGAGAGTTCATTTGTAGAGCTTTTCATTTTCAGGGTCATATAGCTTAAAAAATCAGTAAATGCATGAAAAATAACAAATGAAGTCAGAAACATTTGAGAATTGATGATGCGGCTTTGAATGGTGCATTTTGAACACACAAAAAGTCTCGAGTTCAAGTAATTTCAAAAAATTGAAATCCCTTTGTAACACACGAGTTTCCGTATGAAACCCTGATACTTCGAAAGAGATTGCCCGTTTTGTAGACGAAGTGCATCCAGTTTTTGTCGTTGCCCTCTCAACTTTTCAGCACATTCTATGTGGCTGAAATGATGATACCATGCCAACTTTCAACCTTTTCAGAGTTCAATTGTAGTGCTTTTCATTTCCAGGGTCATATAGCTAAAAAAATAAGTAAATGCATGAAAAGTAACAAATGAACACAGAAAGGGTTTAAAATTGATGATGTGGCTTTGAATGGTGCATTTTGAACACACACAAAGTCTGGAGTTCAAATAAGTTAAAAAACAAATCCCTATGTAACAAACGAGTTTCCGTATAAAACCGGGATACTTCGAAAGAGATTGTCCGTTTTTTACATGAAGTGCATCCATTTTTTGCCGTAACCCTCTCAACTTTTTAGCACATTCTATGTGGGTGAAATGATGATACCGTGCCATCTTTCAACCTTTTCAGAGTTCATGTGTAGTGCTTTTCATTTTCAGTGTCATATAGCTCAAAAAAATGAGATCCTTTGTAACACACGAGTTTCCGTATGAAAGCCAGATACTTCGAAAGAGATTGTTCGTTTTGTACATGAAGTGCATCCATGTTTCGCCGTAACCCTCTCAACTTTTCAGCACATTCTATGTGGGTGAAATGATGATACCGTGCCATCTTTCAACCCTTTCAGGGTTCATTTGTAGTGCTTTTCATTTTCAGGGCCATATAGCTCAAAAAAATGAGATCCTTTGTAACACACGAGTTTCCGTATGAAAGCCTGATACTTTGAAAGAGATTGTTCGTTTTGTACACGAAGTGCATCCATGTTTTGCCGTAACCCTCTCAACTTTTTAGCACATTCTATGTGGGTGAAATGATGATACCCTGCCAACATTCAACCTTTTGAGAGTTCATTTGTAGAGCTTTTCATTTTCAGGGTCATATAGCTCAAAAAATCAGTAAATGCATGAACAATAACAAATGAAGTCAGAAACGTTTGAGAATCGATGATGCGGCTTTGAATGGTGCATTTTGAACACACAAAAAGTCTCGAGTTCAAGTAATTTCAAAAAACAAATCCCTATGTAACAAACGAGTTTCCGTATAAAACCGGGATACTTCGAAAGAGATTGTCCGTTTTTTACATGAAGTGCATCCATTTTTTGCCGTAACCCTCTCAACTTTTTAGCACATTCTATGTGGGTGAAATGATGATACCGTGCCATCTTTCAACCTTTTCAGAGTTCATTTGTAGTGCTTTTCATTTTCAGTGTCATATAGCTCAAAAAAATGAGATCCTTTGTCACACACGAGTTTCCGTATGAAAGCCAGATACTTCGAAAGAGATTGTTCGTTTTGTACACGAAGTACATCCATGTTTCGCCGTAATGCTCTCAACTTTTTATCACATTCTATGTGGGTGAAATGATGTTACCCTGCCAACTTTCAACCTTTTGAGAGTTCATTTGTAGAGCTTTTCATTTTCAGGGCCATATAGCTCAAAAAATCAGTAAATGCATGAAAAATAACAAATGAAGTCAGAAAGGTTTGAGAATCGATGATGCGGCTTTGAATGGTGCATTTTGAACACACAAAAAGTCTCGAGTTCAAGTAATTTCAAAAAATTGAAATCCTTTGTAACAAACGAGTTTCCGTATGAAACCCTGATACTTCGAAAGAGATTGCCCGTTTTGTAGACGAAGTGCATCCAGTTTTTGTCGTTGCCCTCTCAACTTTTCAGCACATTCTATGTGGGTGAAATGATGATACCATGCCAACTTTCAACCTTTTCAGAGTTCAATTGTAGTGCTTTTCATTTCCAGGGTCATATAGCTAAAAAAATAAGTAAATGCATGAAAAGTAACAAATGGACACAGAAAGGGTTTAAAATTGATGATGTGGCTTTGAATGGTGCATTTCGAACACACACAAAGTCTGGAGTTCAAATAAGTTAAAAAAACAAATCCCTATGTAACAAACGAGTTTCCGTATAAAACCGGGATACTTCGAAAGAGATTGTCCGTTTTTTACATGAAGTGCATCCATTTTTTGCCGTAACCCTCTCAACTTTTTAGCACATTCTATGTGGGTGAAATGATGATACCATGCCAACTTTCAACCTTTTGAGTGTTCATTGTAGGGCTTTTCATTTTCAGGGTCATATAGCTCAAAAAAATCAGTAAATGCATGAAAAATAACAAATGAAGTCAGAAAGGTTTGAGAATTGATGATGCGGCTTTGAATGGTGCATTTTGAACACACAAAAAGTCTCGAGTTCAAGTAATTTCAAAAAATTGAAATCCCTTTGTAACAACCGAGTTTCCGTATGGAACCCTGATACTTCGAAAGAGATTGCCCGTTTTGTAGACGAAGTGCATCCAGTTTTTGTCGTTGCCCTCTCAACTTTTCAGCACATTCTATGTGGGTGAAATGATGATACCATGCCAACTTTCAACCTTTTCAGAGTTCAATTGTAGTGCTTTTCATTTCCAGGGTCATATAGCTAAAAAAATAAGTAAATGCATGAAAAGTAACAAATGAACACAGAAAGGGTTTAAAATTGATGATGTGGCTTTGAATGGTGCATTTCGAACACACACAAAGTCTGGAGTTCAAATAAGTTAAAAAAACAAATCCCTATGTAACAAACGAGTTTCCGTATAAAACCGGGATACTTCGAAAGAGATTGTCTGTTTTTTACATGAAGTGCATCCATTTTCTGCCGTAACCCTCTCAACTTTTTAGCACATTCTATGTGGGTGAAATGATGACACCGTGCCATCTTTCAACCTTTTCAGAGTTCATTTGTAGTGCTTTTCATTTTCAGTGTCATATAGCTCAAAAAAATGAGATCCTTTGTAACACACGAGTTTCCGTATGAAAGCCAGATACTTCGAAAGAGATTGTTCGTTTTGTACACGAAGTGCATCCATGTTTCGCCGTAACCCTCTCAACTTTTTAGCACATTCTATGTGGGTGAAATGATGATACCCTGCCAACATTCAACCTTTTGAGAGTTCATTCTTAGAGCTTTTCATTTTCAGGGTCATATAGCTCAAAAAATCAGTAAATGCATGAAAAATAACAAATGAAGTCAGAAAGGTTTGAGAATTGATGATGTGGCTTTGAATTGTGCATTTTGAACACACAAAAAGTCTCGAGTTCAAGTAATTTCAAAAAATTGAAATCCCTATGTAACACACGAGTTTCCATATGAAACCCTGATAATTCGAAAGAGATTGCCCGTTTTGTAGACGAAGTGCATCCAGTTTTTGTCGTTGCCCTCTCAACTTTTCAGCACATTCTATGTGGGTGAAATGATGATACCATGCCAACTTTCAACCTTTTCAGAGTTCAATTGTAGTGCTTTTCATTTCCAGGGTCATATAGCTAAAAAAATATGTAAATGCATGAAAAGTAACAAATGAACACAGAAAGGGTTTAAAATTGATGATGTGGCTTTGAATGGTGCATTTCGAACACACACAAAGTCTGGAGTTCAAATAAGTTAAGAAAACAAATCCCTATGTAACAAACGAGTTTCCGTATAAAACCGGGATACTTCGAAAGAGATTGTCCGTTTTTTACATGAAGTGCATCCATTTTTTGCCGTAACCCTCTCAACTTTTTAGCACATTCTATGTGGGTGAAATGATGATACCATGCCAACTTTCAACCTTTTGAGAGTTCATTGTAGGGCTTTTCATTTTCAGGGTCATATAGCTCAAAAAAATCAGTAAATGCATGAAAAATAACAAATGAAGTCAGAAAGGTTTGAGAATCGATGATGCGGCTTTGAATGGTGCATTTTGAACACACAAAAAGTCTCGAGTTCAAGTAATTTCAAAAAATTGAAATCCTTTGTAACAAACGAGTTTCCGTATGAAACCCTGATACTTCGAAAGAGATTGCCCGTTTTGTAGACGAAGTGCATCCAGTTTTTGTCGTTGCCCTCTCAACTTTTCAGCACATTCTATGTGGGTGAAATGATGATACCATGCCAACTTTCAACCTTTTCAGAGTTCAATTGTAGTGCTTTTCATTTCCAGGGTCATATAGCTAAAAAAATAAGTAAATGCATGAAAAGTAACAAATGAACACAGAAAAGGTTTAAAATTGATGATGTGGCTTTGAATGGTGCATTTTGAACACACACAAAGTCTGGAGTTCAAATAAGTTAAAAAAACAAATCCCTATGTAACAAACGAGTTTCCGTTTAAAACCGGGATACTTCGAAAGAGATTGTCCGTTTTTTACATGAAGTGCATCCATTTTTTGCCGTAACCCTGTCTACTTTTTAGCACATTCTATGTGGGTGAAATGATGATACCGTGCCATCTTTCAACCTTTTCAGAGTTCATTTGTAGTGCTTTTCATTTTCAGTGTCATATAGCTCAAAAAAATGAGATCCTTTGTCACACACGAGTTTCCGTATGAAAGCCAGATACTTCGAAAGAGATTGTTCGTTTTGTACACGAAGTACATCCATGTTTCGCCGTAATGCTCTCAACTTTTTATCACATTCTATGTGGGTGAAATGATGTTACCCTGCCAACTTTCAACCTTTTGAGAGTTCATTTGTAGAGCTTTTCATTTTCAGGGCCATATAGCTCAAAAAATCAGTAAATGCATGAAAAATAACAAATGAAGTCAGAAAGGTTTGAGACTTGATGATGTGGATTTGAATGGTGCATTTTGATCACACAAAAAGTCTCGAGTTCAAGTAATTTCAACAAATTGGAATCCCTTTGTAACACACGAGTTTCTGTATGAAAGCCTGATACTTCGAAAGAGATTGTTCGTTTTGTACACGAAGTGCATCCATGTTTTGCCGTAACCCTCTCAACTTTTTAGCACATTCTATGTGGGTGAAATGATGATACCATGCCAACTTTCAACCTTTTGAGAGTTCATTGTAGGCCTTTTCATTTTCAGGGTCATATAGCTCAAAAAAACAGTAAATGCATGAAAAATAACAAATGAAGTCAGAAAGGTTTGAGAATTGATGATGCGGCTTTGAATGGTGCATTTTGAACACACAAAAAGTCTCGAGTTCAAGTAATATCAAAATATTGAAATCCCTTTGTAACAAACGAGTTTCCGTATGAAACCCTGATACTTCGAAAGAGATTGCCGGTTTTGTAGACGAAGTGCATCCAGTTTTTGTCGTAGCCCTCTCAACTTTTCAGCACATTCTATGTGGGTGAAATGATGATACCATGCCAACTTTCAACCTTTTTAGAGTTCAATTGTAGTGCTTTTCATTTCCAGGGTCATATAGCTAAAAAAATAAGTAAATGCATGAAAAGTAACAAATGAACATAGAAAGGGTTTAAAATTGATGATGTGGCTTTGAATGGTGCATTTTGAACACACACAAAGTCTGGAGTTCAAATAAGTTAACAAAAACAAATCCCTATGTAACAAACGAGTTTCCGTTTAAAACCGGGATACTTCGAAAGAGATTGTCCGTTTTTTACATGAAGTGCATCCATTTTTTGCCGTAACCCTCTCAACTTTTTAGCACATTCTATTTGGGTGAAATGATGATACGGTGCCATCTTTCAACCCTTTCAGGGTTCATTTGTAGTGCTTTTCATTTTCAGTGTCATATAGCTCAAAAAATGAGATCCTTTGTAACACACGAGTTTCCGTATGAAAGCCTGATACTTTGAAAGAGATTGTTCGTTTTGTACACGAAGTGCATCCATGTTTTGCCGTAACCCTCTCAACTTTTTAGCACATTCTATGTGGGTGAAATGATGATACCCTGCCAACATTCAACCTTTTGAGAGTTCATTTGTAGAGCTTTTCATTTTCACGGTCATATAGCTCAAAAAATCAGTAAATGCATGAAAAATAACAAATGAAGTCAGAAACGTTTGAGAATTGATGATGTGGCTTTGAATGGTGCATTTTGAACACACAAAAAGTCTCGAGTTCAAGTAATTTCAAAAAATTGAAATCCCTTTGTAACACACGAGTTTCCGTATGAAACCCTGATACTTCGAAAGAGATTGCTCATTTTGTAGACGAAGTGCATCCAGTTTTTGTCGTTGCCCTCTCAACTTTTCAGCACATTCTATGTGGGTGAAATGATGATACCATGCCAACTTTCAACCTTTCCAGAGTTCAATTGTAGTGCTTTTCATTTCCAGGGTCATATAGCTAAAAAAATAAGTAAATGCATGAAAAGTAACAAATGAACACAGAAAGGGTTTAAAATTGATGATGTGGCTTTGAATGGTGCATTTCGAACACACACAAAGTCTGGAGTTCAAATAAGTTAAAAAAAAATCCCTATGTAACAAACGAGTTTCCGTATAAAACCGGGATACTTCGAAAGAGATTGTCCGTTTTTTACATGAAGTGCATCCATTCTTTGCCGTAACCCCCTCAACTTTTTAGCACATTCTATGTGGGTGAAATCATGATACCATGCCGACTTTCAACCTTTTGAGAGTTCATTGTAGGGCTTTTCATTTTCAGGGTCATATAGCTCAAAAAAATCAGTAAATGCATGAAAAATAACAAATGAAGTCAGAAAGGTTTGAGAATTGATGATGCGGCTTTGAATGGTGCATTTTGAACACACAAAAAGTCTCGAGTTCAAGTAATTTCAAAAAATTGAAATCCCTTTGTAACAAACGAGTTTCCGTATGAAACCCTGATACTTCGAAAGAGATTCCCCGTTTTGTAGACGAAGTGCATCCAGTTTTTGTCGTTGCCCTCTCAACTTTTCAGCACATTCTATGTGGGTGAAATGATGATACCATGCCAACTTTCAACCTTTTCAGAGTTCAATTGTAGTGCTTTTCATTTCCAGGGTCATATAGCTAAAAAAATAAGTAAATGCATGAAAAGTAACAAATGAACACAGAAAGGGTTTAAAATTGATGATGTGGCTTTGAATGGTGCATTTTGAACACACACAAAGTCTGGAGTTCAAATAAGTTAAAAAAACAAATCCCTATGTAACAAACGAGTTTCCGTATAAAACCGGGATACTTCGAAAGAGATTGTCCGTTTTTTACATGAAGTGCATCCATTTTTTGCCGTAACCCTCTCAACTTTTTAGCACATTCTATGTGGGTGAAATGATGATACCGTGCCATCTTTCAACCTTTTCAGAGTTCATTTGTAGTGCTTTTCATTTTCAGTGTCATATAGCTCAAAAAAATGAGATCCTTTGTAACACACGAGTTTCCGTATGAAAGCCAGATACTTCGAAAGAGATTGTTCGTTTTGTACACGAAGTGCATCCATGTTTCGCCGTAACCCTCTCAACTTTTTAGCACATTCTATGTGGGTGAAATGATGATACCCTGCCAACATTCAACCTTTTGAGAGTTCATTTGTAGAGCTTTTCATTTTCAGGGTCATATAGCTCAAAAAATCAGTAAATGCATGAAAAATAACAAATGAAGTCAGAAAGGTTTGAGAATTGATGATGTGGCTTTGAATGGTGCATTTTGAACACACAAAAAGTCTCGAGTTCAAGTAATTTCAAAAAATTGAAATCCCTTTGTAACACACGAGTTTCCGTATGAAACCCTGATACTTCGAAAGAGATTGCCCGTTTTGTAGAAGAAGTGCATCCAGTTTTTGTCGTTGCCCTCTCAACTTTTCAGCACATTCTATGTGGGTGAAATGATGATACCATGCCAACTTTCAACCTTTTCAGAGTTCAATTGTAGTGCTTTTCATTTCCAGGGTCATATAGCTAAAAAAATAAGTAAATGCATGAAAAGTAACAAATGAACACAGAAAGGGTTTAAAATTGATGATGTGGCTTTGAATGGTGCATTTCGAACACACACAAAGTCTGGAGTTCAAATAAGTTAAAAAAACAAATCCCTATGTAACAAACGAGTTTCCGTATAAAACCGGGATACTTCGAAAGAGATTGTCCGTTTTTTACATGAAGTGCATCCATTCTTTGCCGTAACCCCCTCAACTTTTTAGCACATTCTATGTGGGTGAAATGATGATACCATGCCAACTTTCAACCTTTTGAGAGTTCATTGTAGGGCTTTTCATTTTTAGGGTCATATAGCTCAAAAAAATCAGTAAATGCATGAAAAATAACAAATGAAGTCAGAAAGGTTTGAGAATTGATGATGCGGCTTTGAATGGTGCATTTTGAACACACAAAAAGTCTCGAGTTCAAGTAATTTCAAAAAATTGAAATCCCTTTGTAACAAACGAGTTTCCGTATGAAACCCTGATACTTCGAAAGAGATTGCCCGTTTTGTAGACGAAGTGCATCCAGTTTTTGTCGTTGCCCTCTCAACTTTTCAGCACATTCTATGTGGGTGAAATGATGATACCATGCCAACTTTCAACCTTTTCAGAGTTCAATTGTAGTGCTTTTCATTTCCAGGGTCATATAGCTAAAAAAATAAGTAAATGCATGAAAAGTAACTAATGAACACAGAAAGGGTTTAAAATTGATCATGTGGCTTTGAATGGTGCATTTTGAACACACACAAAGTCTGGAGTTCAAATAAGTTAAAAAAACAAATCCCTATGTAACAAACGAGTTTCCGTATAAAACTGGGATACTTCGAAAGAGATTGTCCTTTTTTACATGAAGTGCATCCATTTTTTGCCGTAACCCTCTCAACTTTTTAGCACATTCTATGTGGGTGAAATGATGATACCGTGCCATCTTTCAACCTTTTCAGAGTTCATTTGTAGTGCTTTTCATTTTCAGTGTCATATAGCTCAAAAAAAGGAGATCCTTTGTCACACACGAGTTTCCGTATGAAAGCCAGATACTTCGAAAGAGATTGTTCGTTTTGTACACGAAGTACATCCATGTTTCGCCGTAACCCTCTCAACTTTTTATCACATTCTATGTGGGTGAAATGATGATACCCTGCCAACTTTCAACCTTTTGAGAGTTCATTTGTAGAGCTTTTCATTTTCAGGGCCATATAGCTCAAAAAATCAGTAAATGCATGAAAAATAACAAATGAAGTCAGAAAGGTTTGAGACTTGATGATGTGGATTTGAATGGTGCATTTTGAACACACAAAATGTCTCGAGTTCAAGTAATTTCAACAAATTGAAATCCCTTTGTAACACACGAGTTTCCGTATGAAAGCCTGATACTTCGAAAGAGATTGTTCGTTTTGTACACGAAGTGCATCCATGTTTTGCCGTAACCCTCTCAACTTTTTAGCACATTCTATGTGGGTGAAATGATGATACCATGCCAACTTTCAACCTTTTGAGAGTTCATTGTAGGCCTTTTCATTTTCAGGGTCATATAGCTCAAAAAAATCAGTAAATGCATGAAAAGTATCAAATGAAGTCAGAAAGGTTTGAGAATTGATGATGCGGCTTTGAATGGTGCATTTTGAACACACAAAAAGTCTCGAGTTCAAGTAATTTCAAAAAATTGAAATCCCTTTGTAACAAACGAGTTTCCGTATGAAACCCTGATACTTCGAAAGAGATTGCCCGTTTTGTAGACGAAGTGCATCCAGTTTTTGTCGTTGCCCTCTCAACTTTTCAGCACATTCTATGTGGGTGAAATGATGATACCATGCCAACTTTCAACCTTTTCAGAGTTCAATTGTACTGCTTTTCATTTCCAGGGTCATATAGCTAAAAAAATAAGTAAATGCATGAAAAGTAACAAATGAACACAGAAAGGGTTTAAAATTGATGATGTGGCTTTGAATGGTGCATTTTGAACACACACAAAGTCTGGAGTTCAAATAAGTTAAAAAAACAAATCCCTATGTAACAAACGAGTTTCCGTATAAAACCTGGATACTTCGAAAGAGATTGTCCGTTTTTTACATGAAGTGCATCCATTTTTTGCCGTAACCCTCTCAACTTTTTAGCACATTCTATGTGGGTGAAATGATGATACCGTGCCATCTTTCAACCTTTTCAGAGTTCATTTGTAGTGCTTTTCATTTTCAGTGTCATATAGCTCAAAAAAATGAGATCCTTTGTAACACACGAGTTTCCGTATGAAAGCCAGATACTTCGAAAGAGATTGTTCGTTTTGTACACGAAGTGCATCCATGTTTCGCCGTAACCCTCTCAACTTTTTAGCACATTCTATGTGGGTGAAATGATGATACCCTGCCAACATTCAACCTTTTGAGAGTTCATTTGTAGAGCTTTTCATTTTCAGGGTCATATAGCTCAAAAAATCAGTAAATGCATGAAAAATAACAAATGAAGTCAGAAAGGTTTGAGAATTGATGATGCGGCTTTGAATGGTGCATTTTGAACACACAAAAAGTCTCGAGTTCAAGTAATTTCAAAAAATTGAAATCCCTTTGTAACAAACGAGTTTCCGTATGAAACCCTGATACTTCGAAAGAGATTGCCCGTTTTGTAGACGAAGTGCATCCAGTTTTTGTCGTTGCCCTCTCAACTTTTCAGCACATTCTATGTGGGTGAAATGATGATACCATGCCAACTTTCAACCTTTTCAGAGTTCAATTGTAGTGCTTTTCATTTCCAGGGTCATATAGCTAAAAAAATAAGTAAATGCATGAAAAGTAACAAATGAACACAGAAAGGGTTTAAAATTGATGATGTGGCTTTGAATGGTGCATTTTGAACACACACAAAGTCTGGAGTTCAAATAAGTTAAAAAAACAAATCCCTATGTAACAAACGAGTTTCCGTATAAAACCGGGATACTTCGAAAGAGATTGTCCGTTTTTTACATGAAGTGCATCCATTTTTTGCCGTAACCCTCTCAACTTTTTAGCACATTCTATGTGGGTGAAATGATGATACCGTGCCATCTTTCAACCTTTTCAGAGTTCATTTGTAGTGCTTTTCATTTTCAGTGTCATATAGCTCAAAAAAATGAGATCCTTTGTAACACACGAGTTTCCGTATGAAAGCCTGATACTTCCAAAGAGATTGTTCGTTTTGTACACGAAGTGCATCCATGTTTCGCCGTAACCCTCTCAACTTTTTAGCACATTCTATGTGGGTGAAATGATGATACCCTGCCAACATTCAACCTTTTGAGAGTTCATTTGTAGAGCTTTTCATTTTCAGGGTCATATAGCTCAAAAAATCAGTAAATGCATGAAAAATAACAAATGAAGTCAGAAAGGTTTGAGAATTGATGATGTGGCTTTGAATGGTGCATTTTGAACACACAAAAAGTCTCGAGTTCAAGTAATTTCAAAAAATTTAAATCCCTTTGTAACACACGAGTTTCCGTATGAAACCCTGATACTTCGAAAGAGATTGCCCGTTTTGTAGACGAAGTGCATCCAGTTTTTGTCGTTGCCCTCTCAACTTTTCAGCACATTCTATGTGGGTGAAATGATGATACCATGCCAACTTTCAACCTTTTCAGAGTTCAATTGTAGTGCTTTTCATTTCCACGGTCATATAGCTAAAAAAATAAGTAAATGCATGAAAAGTAACAAATGAACACAGAAAGGGTTTAAAATTGATGATGTGGCTTTGAATGGTGCATTTTGAACACACACAAAGTCTGGAGTTCAAATAAGTTAAAAAAACAAATCCCTATGTAACAAACGAGTTTCCGTATAAAACCGGGATACTTCGAAAGAGATTGTCCGTTTTTTACATGAAGTGCATCCATTTTTTGCCGTAACCCTCTCAACTTTTTAGCACATTCTATGTGGGTGAAATGATGATACCGTGCCATCTTTCAACCTTTTCAGAGTTCATTTGTAGTGCTTTTCATTTTCAGTGTCATATAGCTCAAAAAAATGAGATCCTTTGTAACACACGAGTTTCCGTATGAAAGCCTGATACTTCGAAAGAGATTGTTCGTTTTGTACACGAAGTGCATCCATGTTTCGCCGTAACCCTCTCAACTTTTTAGCACATTCTATGTGGGTGAAATGATGATACCCTGCCAACATTCAACCTTTTGAGAGTTCATTTGTAGAGCTTTTCATTTTCAGGGTCATATAGCTCAAAAAATCAGTAAATGCATGAAAAATAACAAATGAAGTCAGAAAGGTTTGAGAATTGATGATGTGGCTTTGAATGGTGCATTTTGAACACACAAAAATTCTCGAGTTCAAGTAATTTCAAAAAATTTAAATCCCTTTGTAACACACGAGTTTCCGTATGAAACCCTGATACTTCGAAAGAGATTGCCCGTTTTGTAGACGAAGTGCATCCAGTTTTTGTCGTTGCCCTCTCAACTTTTCAGCACATTCTATGTGGGTGAAATGATGATACCATGCCAACTTTCAACCTTTTCAGAGTTCAATTGTAGTGCTTTTCATTTCCACGGTCATATAGCTAAAAAAATAAGTAAATGCATGAAAAGTAACAAATGAACACAGAAAGGGTTTAAAATTGATGATGTGGCTTTGAATGGTGCATTTCGAACACACACAAAGTCTGGAGTTCAAATAAGTTAAAAAACAAATCCCTATGTAACAAACGAGTTTCCGTATAAAACCGGGATACTTCGAAAGAGATTGTCCGTTTTTTACATGAAGTGCATCCATTTTTTGCCGTAACCCTCTCAACTTTTTACCACATTCTATGTGGGTGAAATGATGATACCATGCCAACTTTCAACCTTTTGAGAGTTCATTGTAGGGCTTTTCATTTTCAGGGTCATATAGCTCAAAAAAATCAGTAAATGCATGAAAAATAACAAATGAAGTCAGAAAGGTTTGAGAATTGATGATGCGGCTTTGAATGGTGCATTTTGAACACACAAAAAGTCTAGAGTTCAAGTAATTTCAAAAAATTGAAATCCCTTTGTAACAAACGAGTTTCCGTATGAAACCCTGATACTTCGAAAGAGATTGCCCGTTTTGTAGACGAAGTGCATCCAGTTTTTGTCGTTGCCCTCTCAACTTTTCAGCACATTCTATGTGGGTGAAATGATGATACCATGCCAACTTTCAACCTTTTCAGAGTTCAATTGTAGTGCTTTTCATTTCCAGGGTCATATAGCTAAAAAAATAAGTAAATGCATGAAAAGTAACAAATGAACACAGAAAGGGTTTAAAATTGATGATGTGGTTTTGAATGGTGCATTTTGAACACACACAAAGTCTGGAGTTCAAATAAGTTAAAAAAACAAATCCCTATGTAACAAACGAGTTTCCGTATAAAACTGGGATACTTCGAAAGAGATTGTCCGTTTTTTACATGAAGTGCATCCATTTTTTGCCGTAACCCTGTCTACTTTTTAGCACATTCTATGTGGGTGAAATGATGATACCGTGCCATCTTTCAACCTTTTCAGAGTTCATTTGTAGTGCTTTTCATTTTCAGTGTCATATAGCTCAAAAAAATGAGATCCTTTGTCACACACGAGTTTCCGTATGAAAGCCAGATACTTCGAAAGAGATTGTTCGTTTTGTACACGAAGTACATCCATGTTTCGCCGTAATCCTCTCAACTTTTTATCACATTCTATGTGGGTGAAATGATGATACCATGCCAACTTTCAACCTTGTGAGAGTTCATTTGTAGAGCTTTTCATTTTAAGGGCCATATAGCTCAAAAAATCAGGAAATGCATGAAGAATACCAAATGAAGTCAGAAAGGTTTGAGACTTGATGATGTGGATTTGAATGGTGCATTTTGAACACAGAAAAAGTCTCGAGTTCAAGTAATTTCAACAAATTGGAATCCCTTTGTAACACACGAGTTTCCGTATGAAAGCCTGATACTTCGAAAGAGATTGTTCGTTTTGTACACGAAGTGCATCCATGTTTTGCCGTAACCCTCTCAACTTTTTAGCACATTCTATGTGGGTGAAATGATGATACCATGCCAACTTTCAACCTTTTGAGAGTTCATTGTAGGCCTTTTCATTTTCAGGGTCATATAGCTCAAAAAAATCAGTAAATGCATGAAAAATAACAAATGAAGTCAGAAAGGTTTGAGAATTGATGATGCGGCTTTGAATGGTGCATTTTGAACACACAAAAAGTCTCGAGTTCAAGTAATATCAAAATATTGAAATCCCTTTGTAACAAACGAGTTTCCGTATGAAACCCTGATACTTCGAAAGAGATTGCCCGTTTTGTAGACGAAGTGCATCCAGTTTTTGTCGTAGCCCTCTCAACTTTTCAGCACATTCTATGTGGGTGAAATGATGATACCATGCCAACTTTCAACCTTTTCAGAGTTCAATTGTAGTGCTTTTCATTTCCAGGGTCATATAGCTAAAAAAATAAGTAAATGCATGGAAAGTAACAAATGAACATAGAAAGGGTTTAAAATTGATGATGTGGCTTTGAATGGTGCATTTTGAACACACACAAAGTCTGGAGTTCAAATAAGTTAACAAAAACAAATCCCTATGTAACAAACGAGTTTCCGTTTAAAACCGGGATACTTCGAAAGAGATTGTCCGTTTTTTACATGAAGTGCATCCATTTTTTGCCGTAACCCTCTCAACTTTTTAGCACATTCTATGTGGGTGAAATGATGATACCGTGCCATCTTTCAACCCTTTCAGGGTTCATTTGTAGTGCTTTTCATTTTCAGTGTCATATAGCTCAAAAAAATGAGATCCTTTGTAACACACGAGTTTCCGTATGAAAGCCTGATACTTTGAAAGAGATTGTTCGTTTTGTACACGAAGTGCATCCATGTTTTGCCGTAACCCTCTCAACTTTTTAGCACATTCTATGTGGGTGAAATGATGATACCCTGCCAACATTCAACCTTTTGAGAGTTCATTTGTAGAGCTTTTCATTTTCAGGGTCATATAGCTCAAAAAATCAGTAAATGCATAAAAATAACAAATGAAGACAGAAACGTTTGAGAATTGATGATGTGGATTTGAATGGTGCATTTTGAACACACAAAAAGTCTCGAGTTCAAGTAATTTCAAAAAATTGAAATCCCTTTGTAACACACGAGTTTCCGTATGAAACCCTGATACTTCGAAAGAGATTGCCCGTTTTGTAGACGAAGTGCATCCAGTTTTTGTCGTTGCCCTCTCAACTTTTCAGCACATTCTATGTGGGTGAAATGATGATACCATGCCAACTTTCAACCTTTTCAGAGTTCAATTGTAGTGCTTTTCATTTCCAGGGTCATATAGCTAAAAAATAAGTAAATGCATGAAAAGTAACAAATGAACACAGAAAGGGTTTAAAATTGATGATGTGGCTTTGAATGGTGCATTTCGAACACACACAAAGTCTGGAGTTCAAATAAGTTAAAAAAACAAATCCCTATGTAACAAACGAGTTTCCGTATAAAACCGGGATACTTCGAAAGAGATTGTCCGTTTTTTACATGAAGTGCATCCATTTTTTGCCGTAACCCTCTCAAATTTTTAGCACATTCTATGTGGGTGAAATGATGATACCATGCCAACTTTCAACCTTTTGAGAGTTCATTGTAGGCCTTTTCATTTCCAGGGTCATATAGCTCAAAAAAATCAGTAAATGGATGAAAAATAACAAATGAAGTCAGAAAGGTTTGAGAATTGATTATGTGGCTTTGAATGGTGCATTTTGAACACACAAAAAGTCTCGAGTTCAAGTAATTTCAAAAAATTGAAATCCCTTTGTAACAAACGAGTTTCCGTATGAAACCCTGATACTTCGAAAGAGATTGCCCGTTTTGTAGACGAAGTGCATCCAGTTTTTGTCGTAGCCCTCTCAACTTTTCAGCACATTTCTATGTGGGTGAAATGATGATACCATGCCAACTTTCAACCTTTTCAGAGTTCAATTGTAGTGCTTTTCATTTCCAGGGTCATATAGCTAAAAAAATAAGTAAATGCATGAAAAGTAACAAATGAACACAGAAAGGGTTTAAAATTGATGATGTGGCTTTGAATGGTGCATTTCGAACACACACAAAGTCTGGAGTTCAAATAAATTAAAAAACAAATCCCTATGTAACAAACGAGTTTCCGTACAAAACCGGGATACTTCGAAAGAGATTGTCCGTTTTTTACATGAAGTGCATCCATTTTTTGCCGTAACCCTCTCAAATTTTTAGCACATTCTATGTGGGTGAAATGATGATACCATGCCAACTTTCAACCTTTTGAGAGTTCATTGTAGGCCTTTTCATTTTCAGGGTCATATAGCTCAAAAAAATCAGTAAATGGATGAAAAATAACAAATGAAGTCAGAAAGGTTTGAGAATTGATGATGCGGCTTTGAATGGTGCATTTTGAACACACAAAAAGTCTCGAGTTCAAGTAATTTCAAAAAATTGAAATCCCTTTGTAACAAACGAGTTTCCGTATGAAACCCTGATACTTCGAAAGAGATTGCCCGTTTTGTAGACGAAGTGCATCCAGTTTTTGTCGTAGCCCTCTCAACTTTTCAGCACATTCTATGTGGGTGAAATGATGATACCATGCCAACTTTCAACCTTTTCAGAGTTCAATTGTAGTGCTTTTCATTTCCAGGGTCATATAGCTAAAAAAATAAGTAAATGCATGAAAAGTAACAAATGAACATAGAAAGGGTTTAAAATTGATGATGTGGCTTTGAATGGTGCATTTTGAACACACACAAAGTCTGGAGTTCAAATAAGTTAACAAAAACAAATCCCTATGTAACAAACGAGTTTCCGTTTAAAACCGGGATACTTCGAAAGAGATTGTCCGTTTTTTACATGAAGTGCATCCATTTTTTGCCGTAACCCTCTCAACTTTTTAGCACATTCTATGTGGGTGAAATGATGATACCGTGCCATCTTTCAACCCTTTCAGGGTTCATTTGTAGTGCTTTTCATTTTCAGTGTCATATAGCTCAAAAAAATGAGATCCTTTGTAACGCACGAGTTTCCGTATGAAAGCCTGATACTTTGAAAGAGATTGTTCGTTTTGTACACGAAGTGCATCCATGTTTTGCCGTAACCCTCTCAACTTTTTAGCACATTCTATGTGGGTGAAATGATGGTACCCTGCCAACATTCAACCTTTTGAGAGTTCATTTGTAGAGCTTTTCATTTTCAGGGTCATATAGCTCAAAAAATCAGTAAATGCATAAAAATAACAAATGAAGACAGAAACGTTTGAGAATTGATGATGTGGATTTGAATGGTGCATTTTGAACACACAAAAAGTCTCGAGTTCAAGTAATTTCAAAAAATTGAAATCCCTTTGTAACACACGAGTTTCCGTATGAAACCCTGATACTTCGAAAGAGATTGCCTGTTTTGTAGACGAAGTGCATCCAGTTTTTGTCGTTGCCCTCTCAACTTTTCAGCACATTCTATGTGGGTGAAATGATGATACCATGCCAACTTTCAACCTTTTCAGAGTTCAATTGTAGTGCTTTTCATTTCCAGGGTCATATAGCTAAAAAATAAGTAAATGCATGAAAAGTAACAAATGAACACAGAAAGGGTTTAAAATTGATGATGTGGCTTTGAATGGTGCATTTCGAACACACACAAAGTCTGGAGTTCAAATAAGTTAAAAAAACAAATCCCTATGTAACAAACGAGTTTCCGTATAAAACCGGGATACTTCGAAAGAGATTGTCCGTTTTTTACATGAAGTGCATCCATTTTTTGCCGTAACCCTCTCAAATTTTTAGCACATTCTATGTGGGTGAAATGATGATACCATGCCAACTTTCAACCTTTTGAGAGTTCATTGTAGGCCTTTTCATTTTCAGGGTCATATAGCTCAAAAAAATCAGTAAATGGATGAAAAATAACAAATGAAGTCAGAAAGGTTTGAGAATTGATGATGCGGCTTTGAATGGTGCATTTTGAACACACAAAAAGTCTCGAGTTCAAGTAATTTCAAAAAATTGAAATCCCTTTGTAACAAACGAGTTTCCGTATGAAACCCTGGTACTTCGAACAGATTGCCCGTTTTGTAGACGAAGTGCATCCAGTTTTTGTCGTAGCCCTCTCAACTTTTCAGCACATTCTATGTGGGTGAAATGATGATACCATGCCAACTTTCAACCTTTTCAGAGTTCAATTGTAGTGCTTTTCATTTCCAGGGTCATATAGCTAAAAAAAATAAGTAAATGCATGAAAAGTAACAAATGAACACAGAAAGGGTTTAAAATTGATGATGTGGCTTTGAATGGTGCATTTCGAACACACACAAAGTCTGGAGTTCAAATAAATTAAAAAACAAATCCCTATGTAACAAACGAGTTTCCGTATAAAACCGGGATACTTCGAAAGAGATTGTCCGTTTTTTACATGAAGTGCATCCATTTTTTGCCGTAACCCTCTCAAATTTTTAGCACATTCTATGTGGGTGAAATGATGATACCATGCCAACTTTCAACCTTTTGAGAGTTCATTGTAGGCCTTTTCATTTTCAGGGTCATATAGCTCAAAAAAATCAGTAAATGGATGAAAAATAACAAATGAAGTCAGAAAGGTTTGAGAATTGATGATGCGGCTTTGAATGGTGCATTTTGAACACACAAAAAGTCTCGAGTTCAAGTAATTTCAAAAAATTGAAATCCCTTTGTAACAAACGAGTTTCCGTATGAAACCCTGATACTTCGAAAGAGATTGCCCGTTTTGTAGACGAAGTGCATCCAGTTTTTGTCGTAGCCCTCTCAACTTTTCAGCACATTCTATGTGGGTGAAATGATGATACCATGCCAACTTTCAACCTTTTCAGAGTTCAATTGTAGTGCTTTTCATTTCCAGGGTCATATAGTTAAAAAAATAAGTAAATGCATGAAAAGTAACAAATGAACACAGAAAGGGTTTAAAATTGATGATGTGGCTTTGAATGGTGCATTTCGAACACACACAAAGTCTGGAGTTCAAATAAATTAAAAAACAAATCCCTATGTAACAAACGAGTTTCCGTATAAAACCGGGATACTTCGAAAGAGATTGTCCGCTTTTTACATGAAGTGCATCCATTTTTTGCCGTAACCCTCTCAAATTTTTAGCACATTCTATGTGGGTGAAATGATGATACCATGCCAACCTTCAACCTTTTGAGAGTTCATTGTAGGCCTTTTCATTTTCAGGGTCATATAGCTCAAAAAAATCAGTAAATGGATGAAAAATAACAAATGAAGTCAGAAAGGTTTGAGAATTGATGATGCGGCTTTGAATGGTGCATTTTGAACACACAAAAAGTCTCGAGTTCAAGTAATTTCAAAAAATTGAAATCCCTTTGTAACAAACGAGTTTCCGTATGAAACCCTGATACTTCGAAAGAGATTGCCCGTTTTGTAGACGAAGTGCATCCAGTTTTTGTCGTAGCCCTCTCAACTTTTCAGCACATTCTATGTGGGTGAAATGATGATACCATGCCAACTTTCAACCTTTTCAGAGTTCAATTGTAGTGCTTTTCATTTCCAGGGTCATATAGCTAAAAAAATAAGTAAATGCATGAAAAGTAACAAATGAACACAGAAAGGGTTTAAAATTGATGATGTGGCTTTGAATGGTGCATTTCAAACACACACAAAGTCTGGAGTTCAAATAAGTTAAAAAAACAAATCCCTATGTAACTAACGAGTTTCCGTATAAAACCGGGATACTTCGAAAGAGATTGTCCGTTTTTTACATGAAGTGCATCCATTTTTTGCCGTAACCCTCTAACCTTTTTAGCACATTCTATGTGGGTGAAATGATGATACCATGCCAACTTTCAACCTTTTGAGAGTTCATTGTAGGCCTTTTCATTTTCAGGGTCATATATCTCAAAAAAAATCAGTAAATGGATGAAAAATAACAAATGAAGTCCGAAAGGTTTTACAATTGATGATGCGGCTTTGAATGGTGCATTTTGAACACACAAAAAGTCTCGAGTTCAAGTAATTTCAAAAAATTGAAATCCCTTTGTAACAAACGAGTTTCTGTATGAAACCCTGATACTTCGAAAGAGATTGCCCGTTTTGTAGACGAAGTGCATCCATTTTTGTCGTAGCCCTCTCAACTTTTCAGCACATTCTATGTGGGTGAAATGATGATACCATGCCAACTTTCAACCTTTTCAGAGTTCAATTGTAGTGCTTTTCATTTCCAGGGTCATATAGCTAAAAAAATAAGTAAATGCATGAAAAGTAACATATGAAAATAGAAAGGGTTTAAAATTGATGATGTGGCTTTGAATGGTGCATTTTGAACACACACAAAGTCTGGAGTTCAAATAAGTTAACAAAAACAAATCCCTATGTAACAAACGAGTTTCCGTTTAAAACCGGGATACTTCGAAAGAGATTGTCCGTTTGTTACATGAAGTGCATCCATTTTTTGCCGTAACCCTCTCAACTTTTTAGCACATTCTATGTGGGTGAAATGATGATACCGTGCCATCTTTCAACCCTTTCAGAGTTGATTTGTAGTGCTTTTCATTTTCAGTGTCATATAGCTCAAAAAAATGAGATCCTTTGTAACACACGAGTTTCCGTATGAAAGCCTGATACTTTGAAAGAGATTGTTCGTTTTGTACACGAAGTGCATCCATGTTTTGCCGTAACCCTCTCAACTTTTTAGCACATTCTATGTGGGTGAAATGATGATACCCTGCCAACATTCAACCTTTTGAGAGTTCATTTGTAGAGCTTTTCATTTTCAGGGTCATATAGCTCAAAAAATCAGTAAATGCATGAAAAATAACAAATGAAGTCAGAAACGTTTGAGAATTGATGATGTGGCTTTGAATGGTGCATTTTGAACACACAAAAAGTCTCGAGTTCAAGTAATTTCAAAAAATTGAAATCCCTTTGTAACACACGAGTTTCCGTATGAAACCCTGATACTTCGAAAGAGATTGCTCATTTTGTAGACGAAGTGCATCCAGTTTTTGTCGTTGCCCTCTCAACTTTTCAGCACATTCTATGTGGGTGAAATGATGATACCATGCCAACTTTCAACCTTTCCAGAGTGCAATTGTAGTGCTTTTCATTTCCAGGGTCATATAGCTAAAAAAATAAGTAAATGCATGAAAAGTAACAAATGAACACAGAAAGGGTTTAAAATTGATGATGTGGCTTTGAATGGTGCATTTCGAACACAGACAAAGTCTGGAGTTCAAATAAGTTAAAAAAACAAATCCCTATGTAACAAACGAGTTTCCGTATAAAACCGGGATACTTCGAAAGAGATTGTCCGTTTTTTACATGAAGTGCATCCATTTTTTGCCGTAACCCTCTCAACTTTTTAGCACATTCTATTTGGGTGAAATGATGATACCATGCCAACTTTCAACCTTTTCAGAGTTCATTGTAGGCCTTTTCATTTTCAGGGTCATATAGCTCAAAAAAAATCAGTAAATGGATGAAAAATAACAAATGAAGTCAGAAAGGTTTGAGAATTGATGATGCGGCTTTGAATGGTGCATTTTGAACACACAAAAAGTCTCGAGTTCAAGTAATTTCAAAAAATTGAAATCCCTTTGTAACAAACGAGTTTCCGTATGAAACCCTGATACTTCGAAAGAGATTGCCCGTTTTGTAGACGAAGTGCATCCAGTTTTTGTCGTAGCCCTCTCAACTTTTCAGCACATTCTATGTGGGTGAAATGATGATACCATGCCAACTTTCAACCTTTTCAGAGTTCAATTGTAGTGCTTTTCATTTCCAGGGTCATATAGCTAAAAAATAAGTAAATGCATGAAAAGTAACAAATGAACACAGAAAGGGTTTAAAATTGATGATGTGGCTTTGAATGGTGCATTTCGAACACACACAAAGTCTGGAGTTCAAATAAGTTAAAAAAACAAATCCCTATGTAACAAACGAGTTTCCGTATAAAACCGGGATACTTCGAAAGAGATTGTCCGTTTTTTTACATGAAGTGCATCCATTTTTTGCCGTAACCCTCTCAACTTTTTAGCACATTCTATGTGGGTGAAATGATGATACCGTGCCAACTTTCAACCTTTTGAGAGTTCATTGTAGGCCTTTTCATTTTCAGGGTCATATAGCTCAAAAAATCAGTAAATGCATGAAAAATAACAAATGAAGTCAGAAAGGTTTGAGAATTGATGATGCGGCTTTGAATGGTGCATTTTGAACACAGAAAAAGTCTCGAGTTCAAGTAATTTCAAAAAATTGAAATCCCTTTGTAACAAACGAGTTTCTGTATGAAACCCTGATACTTCAAAAGAGATTGCCCGTTTTGTAGACGAAGTGCATCCAGTTTTTGTCGTTGCCCTCTCAACTTTTCAGCACATTCTATGTGGGTGAAATGATGATACCATGCCAACTTTCAACCATTTCAGAGTTCAATTGTAGTGCTTTTCATTTGCAGGGTCATATAGCTAAAAAAATAAGTAAATGCATGAAAAGTAACAAATGAACACAGAAAGGGTTTAAAATTGTATGATGTGGCTTTGAATGGTGCATTTTGAACACACACAAAGTCTGGAGTTCAAATAAGTTAAAAAAACAAATCCCTATGTAACAAACGAGTTTCCGTATAAAACTGGGATACTTCGAAAGAGATTGTCCGTTTTTTACATGAAGTGCATCCATTTTTTGCCGTAACCCTCTCAACTTTTTAGCACATTCTATGTGGGTGAAATGATGATACCGTGCCATCTTTCAACCTTTTCAGAGTTCATTTGTAGTGCTTTTCATTTTCAGTGTCATATAGCTCAAAAAAATGAGATCCTTTGTCACACACGAGTTTCCGTATGAAAGCCAGATACTTCGAAAGAGATTGTTCGTTTTGTACACGAAGTGCATAAATGTTTCGCTGTAACCCTCTCAACTTTTTATCACATTCTATGTGGGTGAAATGATGATACCCTGCCAACTTTCAACCTTTTGAGAGTTCATTTGTAGAGCTTTTCATTTTCAGGGCCATATAGCTCAAAAAATCAGTAAATGCATGAAAAATAACAAATGAAGTCAGAAAGGTTTGAGACTTGATGATGTGGATTTGAATGGTGCATTTTGAACACACAAAAAGTCTCGAGTTCAAGTAATTTCAACAAATTGAAATCCCTTTGTAACACACGAGTTTCCGTATGAAAGCCTGATACTTCGAAAGAGATTGTTCGTTTTGTACACGAAGTGCATCCATGTTTTGCCGTAACCGTCTCAACTTTTTAGCACATTCTGTGTGGGTGAAATGATGATACCATGCCAACTTTCAACCTTTTGAGAGTTCATTGTAGGGCTTTTCATTTTCAGGGTCATATAGCTCAAAAAAGTCAGTAAATGCATGAAAAATAACAAATGAAGTCAGAAAGGTTTGAGAATTGATGATGCGGCTTTGAATGGTGCATTTTGAACACACAAAAAGTCTCGAGTTCAAGTAATTTCAAAAAATTGAAATCCCTTTGTAACAAAAGAGTTTCCGTATGAAACCCTGATACTTCGAAAGAGATTGCCCGTTTTGTAGACGAAGTGCATCCAGTTTTTGTCCCTTGCCCTCTCAACTTTTCAGCACATTCTATGTGGGTGAAATGATGATACCATGCGAACTTTCAACCTTTTCAGAGTCCAATTGTAGTGCTTTACATTTCCAGGGTCATATAGCTAAAAAAATAAGTAAATGCTAGAAAAGTAACAAATGAACACAGAAAGGGTTTAAAATTGATGATGTGGCTTTGAATGGGTGCATTTTGAACACACACAAAGTCTGGAGTTCAAATAAGTTAAAAAAACAAATCCCTATGTAACAAACGAGTTTCCGTATAAAACTTGGATACTTCGAAAGAGATTGTCCGTTTTTTTACATGAAGTGCATCCATTTTTTGCCGTAACCCTCTCAACTTTTTAGCACATTCTATGTGGGTGAAATGATGATACCGTGCCATCTTTCAACCTTTTCAGAGTTCATTTGTAATGCTTTTTCATTTTCAGTGTCATATAGCTCAAAAAAATAAGTAAATGCATGAAAAGTAACAAATGAACATAGAAAGGGTTTAAAATTGATGATGTGGCTTTGAATGGGTGCATTTTGAACACACACAAAGTATGGAGTTCAAATAAGTTAACAAAAACAAATCCCTATGTAACAAACGAGTTTCCGATTAAAACCGGGATACTCGAACGAGATTGTCTGTTTTTTACATGAAGTGCATCCATTTTTTGCCGTAACCCTCTCAACTTTTTAGCACATTCTATGTTGGTGAAATGATGATACCGTGCCATCTTTCAACCCTTTCAGAGTTCATTTGTAGTGCTTTTCATTTTCAGTGTCATATAGCTCAAACAAAATGAGATCCTTTGTAACACACGAGTTTCTGTATGAAAGCCTGATACTTTGAAAGAGATTGTTCGTTTTTTACACGAAGTGCATCCATGTTTTGCCGTAACCCTCCCATTTTTAGCACATTCTATGTGGGTGAAATGATGATACCCTGCCAACATTCAACCTTTTGAGAGTTCATTTGTAGAGCTTTTCATTTTCAGGGTCATATAGCTCAAAAAATAGTAAATGCATGAAAAATAACAAATGAAGTCAGAAAGGTTTGAGAATTGATGATGTGGGCTTTGAATGGTGCCATTTTGAACACACAAAAAGTCTCGAGTTCAAGTAATTTCAAAAAATTGAAATCCCTTTGTAACACACGAGTTTCCGTATGAAACCCCTGATACTTCGAAAGAGATTGCCCGTTTTGTAGACGAAGTGCATCCAGTTTTTGTCGTTGCCCTCTCAACTTTATAGCACATTCTATGTGGGTGAAATGATGATACCATGCCAACTTTCAACCTTTTTAGAGTTCAATTGTAGTGCTTTTCTTTTCCAGGGTCATATAGCTAAAAAAATAAGTAAATGCATGAAAAGTAACAAATGAACACAGAAAGGGTTTAAAAATGATGATGTGGCTTTGAATGGTGCATTTCGAACACACACAAAGTCTGAGTTCAAATAAGTTAAAAAAACAAATCCCTATGTAACAAACGAGTTTCCGTATAAAACCGGGATACTTCGAAAGAGATTGTCCGTTGTTTACCATGAAGTGCATCCATTTTTTGCCGTAACCCTCTCAACTTTTTAGCACATTCTATGTGGGTGAAATGATGATACCATGCCAACTTTCAACCTTTTGAGAGTTCATTTGTAGAGCTTTTCATTTTCAGGGCCATATAGCTCAACAAAAGAAAGCACGAAAAGCACGAAAAATAACAAAATGAAGTCAGAAAGGTTTGAGACTTGATGATGTGGTTTTGAATGGGTGCATTTTGAACACACAAACAGTCTCGAGTTCAAGTAATTTCAAAAAATTGAAAATCCCTTTGTAACACACGAGTTTCCGTATGAAAGCCTGATACTTCGAAAGAGATTGTTCGTTTTGTACACGAAGTGCATCCATGTTTCGCCGTAACCCTCTCAACTTTTTAGCACATTCTATGTGGGTGAAATGATGATACCATGCCAACTTTCAACCTTTCCAGAGTTCAATTGTAGAGCTTTCCATTTTCAGGGCCATATAGCTCAAAAAATCAGTAAATGCACGAAAAATAACAAATGAAGTCAGAAAGGTTTGAGACATGATGATGTGGCTTTGAATGGTGCATTTTGAACACACAAAAAGTCTCGAGTTCAAGTAATTTCAAAAAATGCAATCCCTTTGTAACACACGAGTTTCCGTATGAAAGCCTGATACTTCGAAAGAGATTGTTCGTTTTGTAGACGAAGTGCATCCATGTTTCGCCGTAACCCTCTCAACTTTTTAGCACATTCTATGTGGGTGAAATGATGATACCCTGCCAACTTTCAACCTTTTGAGAGTTCATTTGTAGAGCTTTTCATTTTAAGGGCCATATAGCTCGAAAAATCAGTAAATGCACGAAAAATAACAAATGAAGTCAGAAAGGTTTGAGACTTGATGATGTGGCTTTGAATGGTGCATTTTGAACACACAAAAAGTCTCGAGTTCAAGTAATTTCAAAAAATTGAAATCCCTTTGTAACACACGAGTTTCCGTATGAAAGCCTGATACTTCGAAAGAGATTGTTCGTTTTGTAGACGAAGTGCATCCATGTTTTGCCGTAACCCTCTCAACTTTTTAGCACATTCTATGTGGGTGAAATGATGATACCATGCCAACTTTCAACCTTTTCAGAGTTCAATTGTAGTGCTTTTCATTTCCAGGGTCATATAGCTAAAAAAATAAGTAATGCATGAAAAGTAACAAATGAACACAGAGAGGGTTTAAAATTGATGATGTGGCTTTGAATGGTGCATTTCGAACACACACGAAGTCTGAAGTTCAAATAAGTTAAAAAAACAAATCCCTATGTAACAAACGATTTTCCGTATAAAACCGGGATACTTCGAAAGAGATTGTCCGTTTTTTACATGAAGTGCATCCATTTTTTGCCGTAACCCTCTCAACTTTTTAGCACATTCTATGTGGGTGAAATGATGATACCGTGCCATCTTTCAACCTTTTCAGAGTTCATTTGTAGTGCTTTTCATTTTGAGTGTCATATAGCTAAAAAAAATGAGATCCTTTGTAACACACGAGTTTCCGTATGAAAGCCAGATACTTCGAAAGAGATTGTTCATTTTGTACACGAAGTGCATCCATGTTTTGCCGTGACCCTCTCAACTTTTTAGCACATTCTATGTGGGTGAAATGATGATACCCTGCCAACTTTCAACCTTTTGAGAGTTCATTTGTAGAGCTTTTCATTTTCAGGGCCATATAGCTCAAAAAATCAGTAAATGCACGAAAAATAACAAATGAAGTCAGAAAGGTTTGAGACTTGATGATGTGGCTTTGAATGGTGCATTTTGAACACACAAAAAGTCTCGAGTTCAAATAATTTCAAAAAATTTAAATCCCTTTGTAACACACGAGTTTCCGTATGATAGCCTGATACTTCGAAAGAGATTGTTCGTTTTGTACACGAAGTGCATCCATGTTTTGCCGTAACCCCCTCAACTTTTTAGCACATTCTATGTGGGTGAAATGATGATACCATGCCAACTTTCAACCTTTTGAGAGTTCATTGTAGGGCTTTTCATTTTCAGGGTCATATAGCTCAAAAAAAATCAGTAAATGCATGAAAAATAACAAATGAAGTCAGGATGGTTTGAGAATTGATGATGCGGATTTGAATGGTGTATTTTGAACACACAAAAGTCTCGAGTTCAAGTAATTTTAAAAAATTGGAATCCCTTTGTAACAAACGAGTTTCCGTATGAAACCCTGATACTTCGAAAGAGATTGCCCGTTTTGTAGACGAAGTGCATCCAGTTTTTGTCGTAGCCCTCTCAACTTTTCAGCACATTCTATGTGGGTGAAATGATGATACCATGCCAACTTTCAACCTTTTCAGAGTTCAATTGTAGTGCTTTTCATTTCCAGGGTCATATAGGTAAAAAAATAAGTAAATGCATGAAAAGTAACAAATGAACATAGAAAGGGTTTGAAATTGATGATATGGCTTTGAATGGTGCATTTTGAACACACACAAAGTCTGGAGTTCAAATAAGTTAAAAAAACAAATCCCTATGTAACAAACGAGTTTCCGTATAAATCCGGGATACTTCGAAAGAGATTGTCCGTTTTTTACATGAAGTGCATCCATTTTTTGCCGTAACCCTCTCAACTTTTTAGCACATTCTATGTGAGTGAAATGATATACCGTGCCATCTTTCAACCTTTTCAGAGTTCATTTGTAGTGCTTTTCATTTTCAGTGTCATATAGCTAAAAAAATGAGATCCTTTGTAACACACGAGTTTCCGTATGAAAGCCAGATACTTCGAAAGAGATTGTTCGTTTTGTACACGAAGTGCATCCATGTTTCGCCGTAACCCTCTCAACTTTTTAGCACATTATATGTGGGTGAAATGATGATACCCTGCCAACTTTCAACCTTTTGAGAGTTCATTTGTAGAGCTTTTCATTTTCAGGGCCATATAATTCAAAAAATCAGTAAATGCACGAAAAATAACAAATGAAGTCAGAAAGGTTTGAGACATGATGATGTGGCTTTGAATGGTGCATTTTGAACACACAAAAAGTCTCGAGTTCAAGTAATTTCAAAAAATTGAAATCCCTTTGTAACACACGAGTTTCCGTATGAAAGCCTGATACTTCGAAAGAGATTGTTCGTTTTGTAGACGAAGTGCATCCATGTTTCGCCGTAACCCTCTCAACTTTTTAGCACATTCTATGTGGGTGAAATGATGATACCCTGCCAACTTTCAACCTTTTGAGAGTTCATTTGTAGAGCTTTTCATTTTAAGGGCCATATAGCTCGAAAAATCAGTAAATGCACGAAAAATAACAAATGAAGTCAGAAAGGTTTGAGACTTGATGATGTGGCTTTGAATGGTGCATTTTGAACACACAAAAAGTCTCGAGTTCAAGTAATTTCAAAAAATTGAAATCCCTTTGTAACACACGAGTTTCCGTATGAAAGCCTGATACTTCGAAAGAGATTGTTCGTTTTGTACACGAAGTGCATCCATGTTTTGCCGTAACCCTCTCAACTTTTTAGCACATTCTATGTGGGTGAAATGATGATACCATGCCAACTTTCAACCTTTTCAGAGTTCAATTGTAGTGCTTTTCATTTCCAGGGTCATATAGCTAAAAAAATAAGTAATGCATGAAAAGTAACAAATGAACACAGAGAGGGTTTAAAATTGATGATGTGGCTTTGAATGGTGCATTTCGAACACACACGAAGTCTGAAGTTCAAATAAGTTAAAAAAACAAATCCCTATGTAACAAACGATTTTCCGTATAAAACCGGGATACTTCGAAAGAGATTGTCCGTTTTTTACATGAAGTCCATCCATTTTTTGCCGTAACCCTCTCAACTTTTTAGCACATTCTATGTGGGTGAAATGATGATACCGTGCCATCTTTCAACCTTTTCTGAGTTCATTTGTAGTGCTTTTCATTTTCAGTGTCATATAGCTAAAAAAAATGAGATCCTTTGTAACACACGAGTTTCCGTATGAAAGCCAGATACTGCGAAAGAGATTGTTCGTTTTGTACACGAAGTGCATCCATGTTTCGCCGTAACCCTCTCAACTTTTTAGCACATTCTATGTGGGTGAAATGATGATACCCTGCCAACTTTCAACCTTTTGAGAGTTCATTTGTAGAGCTTTTCATTTTCAGGGCCATATAGCTCAAAAAATCAGTAAATGCACGAAAAATAACAAATGAAGTCAGAAAGGTTTGAGACTTGATGATGTGGCTTTGAATGGTGCATTTTGAACACACAAAAAGTCTCGAGTTCATGTAATTTCAAAAAATTGAAATCCCTTTGTAACACACGAGTTTCCGTATGAAAGCCTGATACTTCGAAACAAATTGTTCGTTTTGTACACGAAGTGCATCCATGTTTTGCCGTAACCCTCTCAACTTTTTAGCACATTCTATGTGGGTGAAATGATGATACCATGCCAACTTTCAACCTTTTGAGAGTTCATTGTAGGGCTTTTCATTTTCAGGGTCATATAGCTCAAAAAAATCAGTAAATGCATGAAAAATAACAAATGAAGTCAGGAAGGTTTGAGAATTGATGATGCGGCTTTGAATGGTGCATTTTGAACACACAAAAAGTCTCGAGTTCAAGTAATTTCAAAAAATTGAAATCCCTTTGTAACACACGAGTTTCCGTATGAAAGCCTGATACTTCGAAACAAATTGTTCGTTTTGTACACGAAGTGCATCCATGTTTTGCCGTAACCCTCTCAACTTTTTAGCACATTCTATGTGGGTGAAATGATGATACCATGCCAACTTTCAACCTTTTGAGAGTTCATTGTAGGGCTTTTCATTTTCCGGGTCATATAGCTCAAAAAAATCAGTAAATGCATGAAAAATAACAAATGAAGTCAGGAAGGTTTGAGAATTGATGATGCGGCTTTGAATGGTGCATTTTGAACACACAAAAAGTCTCGAGTTCAAGTAATTTTAAAAAATTGGAATCCCTTTGTAACAAACGAGTTTCTGTATGAAACCCTGATACTTCGAAAGAGATTGCCCGTTTTGTAGACGAAGTGCATCCAGTTTTTGTCGTAGCCCTCTCAACTTTTCAGCACATTCTATGTGGGTGAAATGATGATACCATGCCAACTTTCAACCTTTTCAGAGTTCAATTGTAGTGCTCTTCATTTCCAGGGTCATATAGCTAAAAAAATAAGTAAATGCATGAAAAGTAACAAATGAACATAGAAAGGGTTTAAAATTGATGATATGGCTTTGAATGGTGCATTTTGAACACACACAAAGTCTGGAGTTCAAATAAGTTAAAAAAACAAATCCCTATGTAACAAACGAGTTTCCGTATAAAACCGGGATACTTCGAAAGAGATTGTCCGTTTTTTACATGAAGTGCATCCATTTTTTGCCGTAACCCTCTCAACTTTTTAGCACATTCTATGTGGGTGAAATGATGATACCGTGCCATCTTTCAACCTTTTCAGAGTTCATTTGTAGTGCTTTTCATTTTCAGTGTCATATAGCTAAAAAAAATGAGATCCTTTGTAACACACGAGTTTCCGTATGAAAGCCAGATACTGCGAAAGAGATTGTTCGTTTTGTACACGAAGTGCATCCATGTTTCGCCGTAACCCTCTCAACTTTTTAGCACATTCTATGTGGGTGAAATGATGATACCATGCCAACTTTCAACCTTTTGAGAGTTCATTTGTAGAGCTTTTCATTTTCAGGGCCATATAGCTCAAAAAATCAGTAAATGCACGAAAAATAACAAATGAAGTCAGAAAGGTTTGAGACTTGATGATGTGGCTTTGAATGGTGCATTTTGAACACACAAAAAGTCTCGAGTTCATGTAATTTCAAAAAATTGAAATCCCTTTGTAACACACGAGTTTCCGTATGAAAGCCTGATACTTCGAAAGAGATTGTTCGTTTTGTACACGAAGTGCATCCATGTTTTGCCGTAACCCTCTCAACTTTTTAGCACATTCTATGTGGGTGAAATGATGATACCATGCCAACTTTCAACCTTTTGAGAGTTCATTGTAGGGCTTTTCATTTTCAGGGTCATATAGCTCAAAAAAATCAGTAAATGCATGAAAAATAACAAATGAAGTCAGGAAGGTTTGAGAATTGATGATGCGGCTTTGAATGGTGCATTTTGAACACACAAAAAGTCTCGAGTTCAAGTAATTTTAAAAAATTGGAATCCCTTTGTAACAAACGAGTTTCCGTATGAAACCCTGATACTTCGAAAGAGATTGCCCGTTTTGTAGACGAAGTGCATCCAGTTTTTGTCGTAGCCCTCTCAACTTTTCAGCACATTCTATGTGGGTGAAATGATGATACCATGCCAACTTTCAACCTTTTCAGAGTTCAATTGTAGTGCTTTTCATTTCCAGGGTCATATAGCTAAAAAAATAAGTAAATGCATGACAAGTAACAAATGAACATAGAAAGGGTTTAAAATTGATGATATGGCTTTGAATGGTGCATTTTGAACACACACAAAGTCTGGAGTTCAAATAAGTTAAAAAAACAAATCCCTTTTTAACAAAGGAGTTTCCGTATAAAACTGGGATACTTCGAAAGAGATTGTCCGTTTTTTACATGAAGTGCATCCATTTTTTGCCGTAACCCTCTCAACTTTTTAGCACATTCTATGTGAGTCAAATGATGATACCGTGCCATCTTTCAACCTTTTCAGAGTTCATTTGTAGTGCTTTTCATTTTCAGTGTCATATAGCTAAAAAAATGAGATCCTTTGTAACACACGAGTTTCCGTATGAAAGCCAGATACTTCGAAAGAGATTGTTCGTTTTGTACACGAAGTGCATCCATGTTTCGCCGTAACCCTCTCAACTTTTTAGCACATTATATGTGGGTCAAATGATGATACCCTGCCAACTTTAAACCTTTTGAGAGTTCATTTGTAGAGCTTTTCATTTTGAGGGCCATATAATTCAAAAAATCAGTAAATGCACGAAAAATAACAAATGAAGTCAGAAAGGTTTGAGACTTGATGATGTGGCTTTGAATGGTGCATTTTGAACACACAAAAAGTCTCGAGTTCAAGTAATTTCAAAAAATTGAAATCCCTTTGTAACACACGAGTTTCCGTATGAAAGCCTGATACTTCGAAAGAGATTGTTCGTTTTGTAGACGAAGTGCATCCATGTTTTGCCGTAACCCTCTCAACTTTTTAGCACATTCTATGTGGGTGAAATGATGATTCCATGCCAACTTTCAACCTTTTCAGAGTTCAATTGTAGTGCTTTTCATTTCCAGGGTCATATAGCTAAAAAAATAAGTAAATGCATGAAAAGTAACCAACGAACACAGAAAGGGTTTAAAATTGATGATGTGGCTTTGAATGGTGCATTTGGAACACACACTAAGTCTGGAGTTCAAATAGGTTAAAAAAACAAATCCCTATGTAACAAACGAGTTTCCGTATAAAACCGGGATACTTCGAAAGAGATTGTCCGTTTTTTACATGAACTGCATCCTTTTTTTGCCGTAACCCTCTCAACTTTTTAGCACATTCTATGTGGGTGAAATGATGATACCGTGCCATCTTTCAACCTTTTCAGAGTTCATTTGTAGTGCTTTTCATTTTCAGTGTCATATAGCTCAAAAAAATGAGATCCTTTGTCACACACGAGTTTCCGTATGAAAGCCAGATACTTCGAAAGAGATTGTTCGTTTTGTACACGAAGTGCATCCATGTTTTGCCGTAACCCTCTCAACTTTTTAGCACATTCTATGTGGGTGAAATGATGATACCCTGCCAACTTTCAACCTTTTGAGAGTTCATTTGTAGAGCTTTTCATTTTCAGGGCCATATAGCTCAAAAAATCAGTAAATGCATGAAAAATAACAAATGAAGTCAGAAAGCTTTGAGAATTGATGATGTGGATTTGAATGGTGCATTTTGAACACACAAAAAGTCTCGAGTTCAAGTAATTTCAAAAAATTGAAATCCCTTTGTAACACACGAGTTTCCGTATGAAAGCCTGATACTTCGAAAGAGATTGTTCGTTTTGTACACGAAGTGCATCCATGTTTTGCCGTAACCCTCTCAACTTTTTAGCACATTCTATGTGGGTGAAATGATGATACCATGCCAACTTTCAACCTTTTGAGAGTTCATTGTAGGCCTTTTTCATTTTCAGGGTCATATAGCTCAAAAAACAGTAAATGCATGAAAAATAACAAATGAAGTCAGAAAGGTTTGAGAATTTATGATGCGGCTTTGAATGGTGCATTTTCAACACACAAAAAGTCTTGAGTTCAAGTAATTTCAAAAAATTGAAATCCCTTTGTAACAAACGTGTTTCCGTATGAAACCCTGATACTTCGAAAGAGATTGCCCGTTTTGTAGACGAAGTGCATCCACTTTTTGTCGTAGCCCTCTCAACTTTTCAGCACATTCTATGTGGGTGAAATGATGATACCATGCCAACTTTCAACCTTTTCAGAGTTCAATTGTAGTGCTTTTCATTTCTAGGGTCATATAGCTAAAAAAATAAGTAAATGCATGAAAAGTAACAAATGAACATAGCAAGGGTTTAAAATTGATGATGTGGCTTTGAATGGTGCATTTTGAACACACACAAAGTCTGGAGTTCAAATAAGTTAACAAAAACAAATCCCTATGTAACAAACGAGTTTCCGTTTAAAACCGGGATACTTCGAAAGAGATTGTCCGTTTTTTACATGAAGTGCATCCATTTTTTGCCGTAACCCTCTCAAATTTTTAGCACATTCTATGTGGGTGAAATGATGATACCGTGCCATCTTTCAACCCTTTCAGAGTTCATTTGTAGTGCTTTTCATTTTCAGTGTCATATAGCTCAAAAAAATGAGATCCTTTGTAACACACGAGTTTCCGTATGAAAGCCTGATACTTTGAAAGAGATTGTTCGTTTTGTGCACGAAGTGCATCCATGTTTTGCCGTAACCCTCTCAGCTTATTAGCACATTCTATGTGGGTGAAATGATGATACCCTGCCAACATTCAACCTTTTGAGAGTTCATTTGTAGAGCTTTTCATTTTCAGGGTCATATAGCTCAGAAAATCAGTAAATGCATGAAAAATAACAAATGAAGTCAGAAATGTTTGAGAATTGATGATGTGGCTTTGAATGGTGCATTTTGAACACACAAAAAGTCTCGAGTTCAAGTAATTTCAAAAAATTGAAATCAATTTGTAACACACGAGTTTCCGTATGAAACCCTGATACTTCGAAAGAGATTGCCCGTTTTGTAGACGAAGTGCATCAAGTTTTTGTCGTTGCCCTCTCAACTTTTCAGCACATTCTATGTGGGTGAAATGATGATACCATGCCAACTTTCAACCTTTTCAGAGTTCAATTGTAGTGCTTTTCAATCGCAGGGTCATATAGCTAAAAAAATAAGTAAATGCATGAAAAGTAACAAATGAACACAGAAAGGGTTTAAAATTGATGATGTGGCTTTGAATGGTGCATTTCGAACACACACAAAGTCTGGAGTTCAACTAAGTTAAAAAAACAAATCCCTATGTAACAAACGAGTTTCCGTATAAAACCGGGATACTTCGAAAGAGATTGTCCGTTTTTTACATGGACTGCATCCATTTTTTGCCGTAACCCTCTCAACTTTTTAGCACATTCTATGTGGGTGAAATGATGATACCATGCCAACTTTCAACCTTTTGAGAGTTCATTGTAGGCCTTTTCATTTTCCGGGTCATATAGCTCAAAAAAATCAGTAAATGGATAAAAATAACAAATGAAGCCAGAAAGGTTTGAGAATTGATGATGCGGCTTTGAATGGTGCATTTTGAACACACAAAAAGTCTCGAGTTCAAGTAATTTCAAAAAATTGAAATCCCTTTGTAACAAACGAGTTTCCGTATGAAACCCTGATACTTCGAAAGAGATTGCCCGTTTTGTAGACGAAGTGCATCCAGTTTTTGTCGTAGCCCTCTCAACTTTTCAGCACATTCTATGTGGGTGAAATGATGATACCATTCCAACTTTCAACCTTTTCAGAGTTCAATTGTAGTGCTTTTCATTTCCAGGGTCATATAGCTAAAAAAATAAGTAAATGCATGAACAGTAACAAATGAACATATAAAGGGTTTAAAATTTATGATGTGGCTTTGAATGGTGCATTTTGAACACACACAAAGTCTGGAGTTCAAATAAGTTAAAAAAAAATCCCTATGTAACAAACGAGTTTCCGTTTAAAACCGGGATACTTCGAAAGAGATTGTCCGTTTTTTACAGTAAGTGCATCCATTTTTTGCCGTAACCCTCTCAACTTTTTAGCACATTCTATGTGGGTGAAATGATGATACCGTGCCATCTTTCAACCCTTTCAGAGTTCATTTGTAGTGCTTTTCATTTTCAGTGTCATATAGCTCAAAAAAATGAGATCCTTTGTAACACACGAGTTTCCGTATGAAAGCCTGATACTTTGAAAGAGATTGTTCGTTTTGTACACGAAGTGCATCCATGTTTTTCAGTAACCCTCTCAACTTTTTAGCACATTCTATGTGGGTGAAATGATGATACCCTGCCAACATTCAACCTTTTGAGAGTTCATTTGTAGAGCTTTTCATTTTCAGGGTCATATAGCTCAAAAAATCAGTAAATGCATGAAAAATAACAAATGAAGTCAGAAAGGTTTGAGAATTGATGATGTGGCTTTGAATGGTGCATTTTGAACACACAAAAAGTCTCGAGTTCAAGTCATTTCAAAAAATTGAAATCCCTTTGTAACACACGAGTTTCCATATGAAACCCTGATACTTCGAAAGAGATTGCCCGTTTTCTAGACGAAGTGCATCCAGTTTTTGTCGTTGCCCTCTCAACTTTTCAGCACATTCTATGTGGGTGAAATGATGATACCATGCCAACTTTCAACCTTTTCAGAGTTCAATTGTAGTGCTTTTCATTTCCAGGGTCATATAGCTAAAAAAATAAGTAAATGCATGAAAAGTAACAAATGAACACAGAAAGGGTTTAAAATTGATGATGTGGCTTTGAATGGTGCATTTTGAACACACACAAAGTCTGGAGTTCAGATAAGTTAAAAAAACAAATCCCTATGTAACAAACGAGTTTCCGTATAAAACCGGGATACTTCGAAAGAGATTGTCCGTTTTTTACATGAAGTGCATCCATTTTTTGCCGTAACCCTCTCAAGTTTTTAGCACATTCTATGTGGGTGAAATGATGATACCGTGCCATCTTTCAACCTTTTCAGAGTTCATTTGTAGTGCTTTTCATTTTCAGTGTCATATAGCTCAAAAAAAAAGATCCTTTGTAAGACACGAGTTTCCGTATGAAAGCCAGATACTTCGAAAGAGATTGTTCGTTTTGTACACGAAGTGCATCCATGTTTCGCCGTAACCCTCTCAACTTTTTTGCACATTCTATGTGGGTGAAATGATGATACCCTGCCAACTTTCAACCTTTTGAGAGTTCATTTGTAGAGCTTTTCATTTTCAGGGCCATATAGCTCAAAAAATCAGTAAATGCACGAAAAATAACAAATGAAGTCAGAAAGGTTTGAGACTTGATGATGTGGCTTTGAATGGTGCATTTTGAACACACAAAAAGTCTCGAGTTCAAGTAATTTCAAAAAATTGAAATCCCTTTGTAACAAACGAGTTTCCGTATGAAACCCTGATACTTTGAAAGAGCTTGCCCGTTTTGTAGACGAAGTGCATCCACTTTTTGTCGTAGCCCTCTCAACTTTTCAGCACATTCTATGTGGGTGAAATGATGATACCATGCCAACTTTCAACCTTTTCAGAGTTCAATTGTAGTGCTTTTCATTTCTAGGGTCATATAGCTAAAAAAATAAGTAAATGCATGAAAAGTAACAAATGAACATAGCAAGGGTTTAAAATTGATGATGTGGCTTTGAATGGTGCATTTTGAACACACACAAAGTCTGGAGTTCAAATAAGTTAACAAAAACAAATCCCTATGTAACAAACGAGTTTCCGTTTAAAACCGGGATACTTCGAAAGAGATTGTCCGTTTTTTACATGAAGTGCATCCATTTTTTGCCGTAACCCTCTCAACTTTTTAGCACATTCTATGTGGGTGAAATGATGATACCGTGCCATCTTTCAACCCTTTCAGAGTTCATTTGTAGTGCTTTTCATTTTCAGTGTCATATAGCTCAAAAAAATGAGATCCTTTGTAACACACGAGTTTCCGTATGAAAGCCTGATACTTTGAAAGAGATTGTTCGTTTTGTGCACGAAGTGCATCCATGTTTTGCCGTAACCCTCTCAACTTATTAGCACATTCTATGTGGGTGAAATGATGATACCCTGCCAACATTCAACCTTTTGAGAGTTCATTTGTAGAGCTTTTCATTTTCAGGGTCGTATAGCTCAGAAAATCAGTAAATGCATGAAAAATAACAAATGAAGTCAGAAATGTTTGAGAATTGATGATGTGGCTTTGAATGGTGCATTTTGAACACACAAAAAGTCTCGAGTTCAAGTAATTTCAAAAAATTGAAATCAATTTGTAACACACGAGTTTCCGTATGAAACCCTGATACTTCGAAAGAGATTGCCCGTTTTGTAGACGAAGTGCATCAAGTTTTTGTCGTTGCCCTCTCAACTTTTCAGCACATTCTATGTGGGTGAAATGATGATACCATGCCAACTTTCAACCTTTTCAGAGTTCAATTGTAGTGCTTTTCATTCCCAGGGTCATATAGCTAAAAAAATAAGTAAATGCATGAAAAGTAACAAATGAACACAGAAAGGGTTTAAAATTGATGATGTGGCTTTGAATGGTGCATTTCGAACACACACAAAGTCTGGAGTTCAACTAAGTTAAAAAAACAAATCCCTATGTAACAAACGAGTTTCCGTATAAAACCGGGATACTTCGAAAGAGATTGTCCGTTTTTTACATGGAGTGCATCCATTTTTTGCCGTAACCCTCTCAACTTTTTAGCACATTCTATGTGGGTGAAATGATGATACCATGCCAACTTTCAACCTTTTGAGAGTTCATTGTAGGCCTTTTCATTTTCAGGGTCATATAGCTCAAAAAAATCAGTAAATGGATGAAAAATAACAAATGAAGCCAGAAAGGTTTGAGAATTGACGATGCGGCTTTGAATGGTGCATTTTGAACACACAAAAAGTCTCGAGTTCAAGTAATTTCAAAAAATTGAAATCCCTTTGTAACAAATGAGTTTCCGTATGAAACCCTGATACTTCGAAAGAGATTACCCGTTTTGTAGACGAAGTGCATCCAGTTTTTGTCGTAGCCCTCTCAACTTTTCAGCACATTCTATGTGGGTGAAATGATGATACCATTCCAACTTTCAACCTTTTCAGAGTTCAATTGTAGTGCTTTTCATTTCCAGGGTCATATAGCTAAAAAAAATAAGTAAATGCATGAAGAGTAACAAATGAACATATAAAGGGTTTAAAATTTATGATGTGGCTTTGAATGGTGCATTTTGAACACACACAAAGTCTGGAGTTCAAATAAGTTAAAAAAAATCCCTATGTAACAAACGAGTTTCCGTTTAAAACCGGGATACTTCGAAAGAGATTGTCCGTTTTTTACATGAAGTGCATCCATTTTTTGCCGTAACCCTCTCAACTTTTTAGCACATTCTATGTGGGTGAAATGATGATACCGTGCCATCTTTCAACCCTTTCAGAGTTCATTTGTAGTGCTTTTCATTTTCAGTGTCATATAGCTCAAAAAAATGAGATCCTTTGTAACACACGAGTTTCCGTATGAAAGCCTGATACTTTGAAAGAGATTGTTCGTTTTGTACACGAAGTGCATCCATGTTTTTCCGTAACCCTCTCAACTTTTTAGCACATTCTATGTGGGTGAAATGATGATACCCTGCCAACATTCAACCTTTTGAGAGTTCATTTGTAGAGCTTTTCATTTTCAGGGTCATATAGCTCAAAAAATCAGTAAATGCATGAAAAATAACAAATGAAGTCAGAAAGGTTTGAGAATTGATGATGTGGCTTTGAATGGTGCATTTTGAACACACAAAATGTCTCGAGTTCAAGTAATTTCAAAAAATTGAAATCCCTTTGTAACACACGAGTTCCCGTATGAAACCCTGATACTTCGAAAGAGATTGCCCGTTTTCTAGACGAAGTGCATCCAGTTTTTGTCGTTGCCCTCTCAACTTTTCAGCACATTCTATGTGGGTGAAATGATGATACCATGCCAACTTTCAACCTTTTCAGAGTTCAATTGTAGTGCTTTTCATTTCCAGGGTCATATAGCTAAAAAAATAAGTAAATGCATGAAAAGTAACAAATGAACACAGAAAGGGTTTAAAATTGATGATGTGGCTTTGAATGGTGCATTTTGAACACACACAAAGTCTGGAGTTCAGATAAGTTAAAAAAACAAATCCCTATGTAACAAACGAGTTTCCGTATAAAACCGGGATACTTCGAAAGAGATTGTCCGTTTTTTACATGAAGTGCATCCATTTTTTGCCGTAACCCTCTCAAGTTTTTAGCACATTCTATGTGGGTGAAATGATGATACCGTGCCATCTTTCAACCTTTTCAGAGTTCATTTGTAGTGCTTTTCATTTTCAGTGTCATATAGCTCAAAAAAATAAGATCCTTTGTAACACACGAGTTTCCGTATGAAAGCCAGATACTTCGAAAGAGATTGTTCATTTTGTACACGAAGTGCATCCATGTTTCGCCGTAACCCTCTCAACTTTTTTGCACATTCTATGTGGGTGAAATGATGATACCCTGCCAACTTTCAACCTTTTGAGAGTTCATTTGTAGAGCTTTTCATTTTCAGGGCCATATAGCTCAAAAAATCAGTAAATGCACGAAAAATAACAAATGAAGTCAGAAAGGTTTGAGACTTGATGATGTGGCTTTGAATGGTGCATTTTGAACACACAAAAAGTCTCGAGTTCAAGTAATTTAAAAAAATTGAAATCCCTTTGTAACACACGAGTTTCCGTATGAAAGCCTGATACTTCGAAAGAGATTGTTCGTTTTGTACACGAAGTGCATCCATGTTTTGCCGTAACCCTCTCAACTTTTTAGCACATTCTATGTGGGTGAAATGATGATACCATGCCAACTTTCAACCTTTTGAGAGTTCATTGTAGGGCTTTTCATTTTCAGGGTCATATAGCTCAAAAAAATAAGTAAATGCATGAAAAATAACAAATGAAGTCAGAAAGGTTTGAGAATTGATGATGCGGCTTTGAATGGTGCATTTTGAACACACAAAAAGTCTCGAGTTCAAGTAATTTCAAAAAATTGAAATCCCTTTGTAACAAACGAGTTTCCGTATGAAACCCTGATACTTCGAAAGAGATTGCCCGTTTTGTAGACGAAGTGCATCCAGTTTTTGTCGTAGCCCTCTCAACTTTTCAGCACATTCTATGTGGGTGAAATGATGATACCATGCCAACTTTCAACCTTTTCAGAGTTCAATTGTAGTGCTTTTCATTTCCAGGGTCATATAGCTAAAAAAATAAGTAAATGCATGAAAAGTAACAAATGAACATAGAAAGGGTTTAAAATTGATGATGTGGCTTTGAATGGTGCATTTTGAACACACAAAAAGTCTGGAGTTCAAATAAGTTAAAAAAACAAATCCCTATGTAACAAACGAGTTTCCGTTTAAAACCGGGATACTTCGGAAGAGATTGTCCGTTTTTTACATGAAGTGCATCCATTTTTTGCCGTAACCCTCTCAAATTTTTAGCACATTCCATGTGGGTGAAATGATGATACCGTGCCATCTTTCAACCCTTTCAGAGTTCATTTGTAGTGCTTTTCATTTTCAGTGTCATATAGCTCAAAAAAATGAGATCCTTTGTAACACACGAGTTTCCGTATGAAAGCCTGATACTTCGAAAGAGATTGTTCGTTTTGTATATGAAGTGCATCCATGTTTTGCCGCAACCCTCTCAACTTTTTAGCACATTCTATGTGGGTGAAATGATGATACCCTGCCAACGTTCAACCTTTTGAGAGTTCATTTGTAGAGCTTTTCATTTTCAGGGTCATATAGCTCAAAAAATCTGTAAATGCATGAAAAATAACAAATGAAGTCAGAAAGGTTTGAGAATTGATGATGTGGCTTTGAATGGTGCATTTTGAACACACAAAAAGTCTCGAGTTCAAGTCATTTCAAAAAATTGAAATCCCTTTGTAACACACGAGTTTCCGTATGAAACCCTGATACTTCGAAAGAGATTGCCCGTTTTCTAGACGAAGTGCATCCAGTTTTTGTCGTTGCCCTCTCAACTTTTCAGCACATTCTATGTGGGTGAAATGATGATACCATGCCAACTTTCAACCTTTTCAGAGTTCAATTGTAGTGCTTTTCATTTCCAGGGTCATATAGCTAAAAAAATAAGTAAATGCATGAAAAGTAACAAATGAACACAGAAAGGGTTTAAAATTGATGATGTGGCTTTGAATGGTGCATTTTGAACACACACAAAGTCTGGAGTTCAGATAAGTTAAAAAAACAAATCCCTATGTAACAAACGACTTTCCGTATAAAACCGGGATACTTCAAAAGAGATTGTCCGTTTTTTACATGAAGTGCATCCATTTTTTGCCGTAACCCTCTCAACTTTTTAGCACATTCTATGTGGGTGAAATGATGATACCGTGCCATCTTTCAACCTTTTCAGAGCTCATTTGTAGTGCTTTTCATTTTCAGTGTCATATAGCTCAAAAAAATGAGATCCTTTGTAACACACGAGTTTCCGTATGAAAGCCAGATACATCGAAAGAGATTGTTCGTTTTGTACACGAAGTGCATCCATGTTTCGCCGTAACCCTCTCAACTTTTTTGCACATTCTATGTGGGTGAAATGATGATACCCTGCCAACTTTCAACCTTTTGAGAGTTCATTTGTAGAGCTTTTCATTTTCAGGGCCATATAGCTCAAAAAATCAGTAAATGCACGAAAAATAACAAATGAAGTCAGAAAGGTTTGAGACTTGATGATGTGGCTTTGAATGGTGCATTTTGAACACACAAAAAGTCTCGAGTTCAAGTAATTTAAAAAAATTGAAATCCCTTTGTAACACACGAGTTTCCGTATGAAAGCCTGATACTTCGAAAGAGATTGTTCGTTTTGTACACGAAGTGCATCCATGTTTTGCCGTAACCCTCTCAACTTTTTAGCACATTCTATGTGGGTGAAATGATGATACCATGCCAACTTTCAACCTTTTGAGAGTTCATTGTAGGGCTTTTCATTTTCAGGGTCATATAGCTCAAAAAAATCAGTAAATGCATGAAAAATAACAAATGAAGTCAGAAAGGTTTGAGAATTGATGATGCGGCTTTGAATGGTGCATTTTGAACACACAAAAAGTCTCGAGTTCAAGTAATTTCAAAAAATTGAAATCCCTTTGTAACAAACGAGTTTCCGTATGAAACCCTGATACTTCGAAAGAGATTGCCCGTTTTGTAGACGAAGTGCATCCAGTTTTTGTCGTAGCCCTCTCAACTTTTCAGCACATTCTATGTGGGTGAAATGATGATACCATGCCAACTTTCAACCTTTTCAGAGTTCAATTGTAGTGCTTTTCATTTCCAGGGTCATATAGCTAAAAAAATAAGTAAATGCATGAAAAGTAACAAATGAACATAGAAAGGGTTTAAAATTGATGATGTGGCTTTGAATGGTGCATTTTGAACACACAAAAAGTCTGGAGTTCAAATAAGTTAAAAAAACAAATCCCTATGTAACAAACGAGTTTCCGTTTAAAACCGGGATACTTCGGAAGAGATTGTCCGTTTTTTACATGAAGTGCATCCATTTTTTGCCGTAACCCTCTCAAATTTTTAGCACATTCTATGTGGGTGAAATGATGATACCGTGCCATCTTTCAACCCTTTCAGAGTTCATTTGTAGTGCTTTTCATTTTCAGTGTCATATAGCTCAAAAAAATGAGATCCTTTGTAACACACGAGTTTCCGTATGAAAGCCTGATACTTCGAAAGAGATTGTTCGTTTTGTATATGAAGTGCATCCATGTTTTGCCGCAACCCTCTCAACTTTTTAGCACATTCTATGTGGGTGAAATGATGATACCCTGCCAACGTTCAACCTTTTGGGAGTTCATTTGTAGAGCTTTTCATTTTCAGGGTCATATAGCTCAAAAAATCTGTAAATGCATGAAAAATAACAAATGAAGTCAGAAAGGTTTGAGAATTGATGATGTGGCTTTGAATGGTGCATTTTGAACACACAAAAAGTCTCGAGTTCAAGTCATTTCAAAAAATTGAAATCCCTTTGTAACACACGAGTTTCCGTATGAAAGCCTGATACTTCGAAAGAGATTGTTCGTTTTGTACACGAAGTGCATCCATGTTTTGCCATAACCCTCTCAACTTTTTAGCACATTCTATGTGGGTGAAATGATGATACCCTGCCAACTTTCAACCTTTTGAGAGTTCATTTGTAGAGCTTTTCATTTTCAGGGTCATATAGCTCAAAAAATCAGTAAATGCATGAAAAATAACAAATGAAGTCAGAAAGGTTTGAGAATTGATGATGTGGCTTTGAATGGTGCATTTTGAACACACAAAAAGTCTCGAGTTCAAGTAATTTAAAAAAATTGTAATCCCTTTGTAACACACGAGTTTCCGTATGAAAGCCTGATACTTCGAAAGAGATTGTTCGTTTTGTACACGAAGTGCATCCATGTTTTGCCGTAACCCTCTCAACTTTTTAGCACATTCTATGTGGGTGAAATGATGGTACCATGCCAACTTTCAACCTTTTGAGAGTTCATTGTAGGGCTTTTCATTTTCAGGGTCATATAGCTCAAAAAAATCAGTAAATGCATGAAAAATAACAAATGAAGTCAGAAAGGTTTGAGAATTGATGATGCGGCTTTGAATGGTGCATTTTGAACACACAAAAAGTCTCGAGTTCAAGTAATTTAAAAAAATTGAAATCCCTTTGTAACAAACGAGTTTCCGTATGAAACCCTGATACTTAGAAAGAGATTGCCCGTTTTGTAGACGAAGTGCATCCAGTTTTTGTCGTAGCCCTCTCAACTTTTCAGCACATTCTATGTGGGTGATATGATGATACCATGCCAACTTTCAACCTTTTCAGAGTTCAATTGTAGTGCTTTTCATTTCCAGGGTCATATAGCTAAAAAAATAAGTAAATGCATGAAAAGTAACAAATGAACATAGAAAGGGTTTAAAATTGATGATGTGGCTTTGAATGGTGCATTTTGAACACACAAAAAGTCTGGAGTTCAAATAAGTTAAAAAAAACAAATCCCTATGTAACAAACGAGTTTCCGTTTAAAACCGGGATACTTCGGAAGAGATTGTCCGTTTTTTACATGAAGTGCATCCATTTTTTGCCGTAACCCTCTCAAATTTTTAGCACATTCTATGTGGGTGAAATGATGATACCGTGCCATCTTTCAACCCTTTCAGAGTTCATTTGTAGTGCTTTTCATTTTCAGTGTCATATAGCTCAAAAAAATGAGATCCTTTGTAACACACGAGTTTCCGTATGAAAGCCTGATACTTCGAAAGAGATTGTTCGTTTTGTATATGAAGTGCATCCATGTTTTGCCGCAACCCTCTCAACTTTTTAGCACATTCTATGTGGGTGAAATGATGATACCCTGCCAACGTTCAACCTTTTGAGAGTTCATTTGTAGAGCTTTTCATTTTCAGGGTCATATAGCTCAAAAAATCTGTAAATGCATGAAAAATAACAAATGAAGTCAGAAAGGTTTGAGAATTGATGATGTGGCTTTGAATGGTGCATTTTGAACACACAAAAAGTCTCGAGTTCAAGTCATTTCAAAAAATTGAAATCCCTTTGTAACACACGAGTTTCCGTATGAAAGCCTGATACTTCGAAAGAGATTGTTCGTTTTGTACACGAAGTGCATCCATGTTTTGCCATAACCCTCTCAACTTTTTAGCACATTCTATGTGGGTGAAATGATGATACCCTGCCAACTTTCAACCTTTTGAGAGTTCATTTGTAGAGCTTTTCATTTTCAGGGTCATATAGCTCAAAAAATCAGTAAATGCATGAAAAATAACAAATGAAGTCAGAAAGGTTTGAGAATTGATGATGTGGCTTTGAATGGTGCATTTTGAACACACAAAAAGTCTCGAGTTCAAGTAATTTAAAAAAATTGTAATCCCTTTGTAACACACGAGTTTCCGTATGAAAGCCTGATACTTCGAAAGAGATTGTTCGTTTTGTACACGAAGTGCATCCATGTTTTGCCGTAACCCTCTCAACTTTTTAGCACATTCTATGTGGGTGAAATGATGATACAATGCCAACTTTCAACCTTTTGAGAGTTCATTGTAGGGCTTTTCATTTTCAGGGTCATATAGCTCAAAAAAATCAGTAAATGCATGAAAAATAACAAATGAAGTCAGAAAGGTTTGAGAATTGATGATGCGGCTTTGAATGGTGCATTTTGAACACACAAAAAGTCTCGAGTTCAAGTAATTTCAAAAAATTGAAATCCCTTTGTAACAAACGAGTTTCCGTATGAAACCCTGATACTTCGAAAGAGATTGCCCGTTTTGTAGACGAAGTGCATCCAGTTTTTGTCGTAGCCCTCTCAACTTTTCAGCACATTCTATGTGGGTGAAATAATGATACCATGCCAACTTTCAACCTTTTCAGAGTTCAATTGTAGTGGTTTTCATTTCCAGGGTCATATAGCTAAAAAAATAAGTAAATGCATGAAAAGTAACAAATGAACATAGAAAGGGTTTAAAATTGATGATGTGGCTTTGAATGGTGCATTTTGAACACACAAAAAGTCTGGAGTTCAAATAAGTTAAAAAAATAAATCCCTATGTAACAAACGAGTTTCCGTTTAAAACCGGGATACTTCGAAAGAGATTGTCCGTTTTTTACATGAAGTCCATCCATTTTTTGCCGTAACCCTCTCAACTTTTGAGCACATTCTATGTGGGTGAAATGATGATACCGTGCCATCTTTCAACCCTTTCAGAGTTCATTTGTAGTGCTTTTCATTTTCAGTGTCATCTAGCTCAAAAAAATGAGATCCTTTGTAACACACGAGTTTCCGTATGAAAGCCTGATACTTCGAAAGAGATTGTTCATTTTGTATATGAAGTGCATCCATGTTTTGCCGTAACCCTCTCAACTTTTTAGCACATTCTATGTGGGTGAAATGATGATACCCTGCCAACGTTCAACCTTTTGAGAGTTCATTTGTAGAGCTTTTCATTTTCAGGGTCATATAGCTCAAAAAATCAGTAAATGCATGAAAAATAACAAATGAAGTCAGAAAGGTTTGAGAATTGATGATGTGGCTTTGAATGGTGCATTTTGAACAAACAAAAAGTCTCGAGTTCAAGTAATTTCAAAAAATTGAAATCCCTTTGTAACACACGAGTTTCCGTATGAAAGCCTGATACTTCGAAAGAGATTGTTCGTTTTGTACACGAAGTGCATCCATGTTTTGCCGTAACCCTCTCAACTTTTTAGCACATTCTATGTGGGTGAAATGATGATACCCTGCCAACTTTCAACCTTTTGAGAGTTCATTTGTAGAGCTTTTCATTTTCAGGGTCATATAGCTCAAAAAATCAGTAAATGCATGAAAAATAACAAATGAAGTCAGAAAGGTTTGAGAATTGATGATGTGGCTTTGAATGGTGCATTTTGAGCACACAAAATGTCTCGAGCTCAAGTAATTTAAAAAAATTGAAATCCCTTTGTAACACACGAGTTTCCGTATGAAAGCCTGATACTTCGAAAGAGATTGTTCGTTTTGTACACGAAGTGCATCCATGTTTTGCCGTAACCCTCTCAACTTTTTGGCACATTCTATGTGGGTGAAATGATGATACCATGCCAACTTTCAACCTTTTGAGAGTTCATTGTAGGGCTTTTCATTTTCAGGGTCATATAGCTCAAAAAAATCAGTAAATGCATGAAAAATAACAAATGAAGTCAGAAAGGTTTGAGAATTGATGATGCGGCTTTGAATGGTGCATTTTGAACACACAAAAAGTCTCGAGTTCAAGTAATTTCAAAAAATTGAAATCCCTTTGTAACAAACGAGTTTCCGTATGAAACCCTGATACTTCGAAAGAGATTGCCCGTTTTGTAGACGAAGTGCATCCAGTTTTTGTCGTAGCCCTCTCAACTTTTCAGCACATTCTATGTGGGTGAAATGATGATACCATGCCAACTTTCAACCTTTTCAGAGTTCAATTGTAGTGCTTTTCATTTCCAGGGTCATATAGCTAAAAAAATAAGTAAATGCATGAAAAGTAACAAATGAACATAGAAAGGGTTTAAAATTGATGATGTGGCTTTGAATGGTGCATTTTGAACACACAAAAAGTCTGGAGTTCAAATAAGTTAAAAAAAACAAATCCCTATGTAACAAACGAGTTTCCGTTTAAAACCGGGATACTTCGAAAGAGATTGTCCGTTTTTTACATGAAGTGCATCCATTTTTTGCCGTAACCCTCTCAACTTTTTAGCACATTCTATGTGGGTGAAATGATGATAGCGTGCCATCTTTCAACCCTTTCAGAGTTCATTTGTAGTGCTTTTCATTTTCAGTGTCATATAGCTCAAAAAATGAGATCCTTTGTAACACACGAGTTTCCGTATGAAAGCCTGATACTTCGAAAGAGATTGTTCGTTTTGTATATGAAGTGCATCCATGTTTTGCCGTAACCCTCTCAACTTTTTAGCACATTCTATGTGGGTGAAATGATGATACCCTGCCAACGTTCAACCTTTTGAGAGTTCATTTGTAGAGCTTTTCATTTTCAGGGTCATATAGCTCAAAAAATCAGTAAATGCATGAAAAATAACAAATGAAGTCAGAAAGGTTTGAGAATTGATGATGTGGCTTTGAATGGTGCATTTTGAACAAACAAAAAGTCTCGAGTTCAAGTAATTTCAAAAAATTGAAATCCCTTTGTAACACACGAGTTTCCGTATGAAAGCCTGATACTTCGAAAGAGATTGTTTGTTTTGTACACGAAGTGCATCCATGTTTTGCCGTAACCCTCTCAACTTTTTAGCACATTCTATGTGGGTGAAATGATGATACACTGCCAACTTTCAACCTTTTGAGAGTTCATTTGTAGAGCTTTTCATTTTCAGGGTCATATAGCTCAAAAAATCAGTAAATGCATGAAAAATAACAAATGAAGTCAGAAAGGTTTGAGAATTGATGATGTGGCTTTGAATGGTGCATTTTGAGCACACAAAATGTCTCGAGTTCAAGTAATTTAAAAAAATTGAAATCCCTTTGTAACACACGAGTTTCCGTATGAAAGCCTGATACTTCGAAAGAGATTGTTCGTTTTGTACACGAAGTGCATCCATGTTTTGCCGTAACCCTCTCAACTTTTTGGCACATTCTATGTGGGTGAAATGATGATACCATGCCAACTTTCAACCTTTTGAGAGTTCATTGTAGGGCTTTTCATTTTCAGGGTCATATAGCTCAAAAAAATCAGTAAATGCATGAAAAATAACAAATGAAGTCAGAAAGGTTTGAGAATTGATGATGCGGCTTTGAATGGTGCATTTTGAACACACAAAAAGTCTCGAGTTCAAGTAATTTCAAAAAATTGAAATCCCTTTGTAACAAACGAATTTCCGTATGAAACCCTGATACTTCGAAAGAGATTGCCCGTTTTGTAGACGAAGTGCATCCAGTTTTTGTCGTAGCCCTCTCAACTTTTCAGCACATTCTATGTGGGTGAAATGATGATACCATGCCAACTTTCAACCTTTTCAGAGTTCAATTGTAGTGCTTTTCATTTCCAGGGTCATATAGCTAAAAAAATAAGTAAATGCATGAAAAGTAACAAATGAACATAGAAAGGGTTTAAAATTGATGATGTGGCTTTGAATGGTGCATTTTGAAGACACAAAAAGTCTGGAGTTCAAATAAGTTAAAAAAACAAATCCCTATGTAACAAACGAGTTTCCGTTTAAAACCGGGATACTTCGAAAGAGATTCTTCGTTTTTTACATGAAGTGCATCCATTTTTTGCCGTAACCCTCTCAACTTTTTAGCACATTCTATGTGGGTGAAATGATGATACCGTGCCATCTTTCAACCCTTTCAGAGTTCATTTGTAGTGCTTTTCATTTTCAGTGTCATATAGCTCAAAAAAATGAGATCCTTTGTAACACACGAGTTTCCGTATGAAAGCCTGATACTTCGAAAGAGATTGTTCGTTTTGTATATGAAGTGCATCCATGTTTTGTCGTAACCCTCTCAACTTTTTAGCACATTCTATGTGGGTGAAATGATGATACCCTGCCAACGTTCAACCTTTTGAGAGTTCATTTGTAGAGCTTTTCATTTTCAGGGTCATATAGCTGAAAAAATCAGTAAATGCATGAAAAATAACAAATGAAGTAAGAAAGGTTTGAGAATTGATGATGTGGCTTTGAATGGTGCATTTTGAACAAACAAAAAGTCTCGAGTTCAAGTAATTTCAAAAAATTGAAATCCCTTTGTAACACACGAGTTTCCATATGAAAGCCTGATACTTCGAAAGAGATTGTTCGTTTTGTACACGAAGTGCATCCATGTTTTGCCGTAACCCTCTCAACTTTTTAGCACATTCTATGTGGGTGAAATGATGATACACTGCCAACTTTCAACCTTTTGAGAGTTCATTTGTAGAGCTTTTCATTTTCAGGGTCATATAGCTCAAAAAATCAGTAAATGCATGAAAAATAACAAATGAAGTCAGAAAGGTTTGAGAATTGATGATGTGGCTTTGAATGGTGCATTTTGAGCACACAAAATGTCTCGAGTTCAAGTAATTTAAAAAAATTGAAATCCCTTTGTAACACACGAGTTTCCGTATGAAAGCCTGATACTTCGAAAGAGATTGTTCGTTTTGTACACGAAGTGCATCCATGTTTTGCCGTAACCCTCTCAACTTTTTGGCACATTCTATGTGGGTGAAATGATGATACCATGCCAACTTTCAACCTTTTGAGAGTTCATTGTAGGGCTTTTCATTTTCAGGGTCATATAGCTCAAAAAAATCAGTAAATGCATGAAAAATAACAAATGAAGTCAGAAAGGTTTGAGAATTGATGATGCGGCTTTGAATGGTGCATTTTGAACAAACAAAAAGTCTCGAGTTCAAGTAATTTCAAAAAATTGAAATCCCTTTGTAACAAACGAGTGTCCATATGAAACCCTGATACTTCGAAAGAGATTGCCCGTTTTGTAGACGAAGTGCATCCAGTTTTTGTCGTAGCCCTCTCAACTTTTCAGCACATTCTATGTGGGTGAAATGATGATACCATGCCAACTTTCAACCTTTTCAGAGTTCAATTGTAGTGCTTTTCATTTCCAGGGTCATATAGCTAAAAAAAATAAGTAAATGCATGAAAAGTAACAAATGAACATAGAAAGGGTTTAAAATTGATGATGTGGCTTTGAATGGTGCATTTTGAACACACAAAAAGTCTGGAGTTCAAATAAGTTAAAAAAAACAAATCCCTATGTAACAAACGAGTTTCCGTTTAAAACCGGGATACTTCGAAAGAGATTGTCCGTTTTTTACATGAAGTGCATCCATTTTTTGCCGTAACCCTCTCAACTTTTTAGCACATTCTATGTGGGTGAAATGATGATACCGTGCCATCTTTCAACCCTTTCAGAGTTCATTTGTAGTGCTTTTCATTTTCAGTGTCATATAGCTCAAAAAAATGAGATCCTTTGTAACACACGAGTTTCCGTATGAAAGCCTGATAATTCGAAAGAGATTGTTCGTTTTGTATATGAAGTGCATCCATGTTTTGCCGTAACCCTCTCAACTTTTTAGCACATTCTATGTGGGTGAAATGATGATACCCTGCCAACGTTCAACCTTTTGAGAGTTCATTTGTAGAGCTTTTCATTTTCAGGGTCATATAGCTCAAAAAATCAGTAAATGCATGAAAAATAACAAATGAAGTCAGAAAGGTTTGAGAATTGATGATGTGGCTTTGAATGGTGCATTTTGAACAAACAAAAAGTCTCGAGTTCAAGTAATTTCAAAAAATTGAAATCCCTTTGTAACACACGAGTTTCCGTATGAAAGCCTGATACTTCGAAAGAGATTGTTCGTTTTGTACACGAAGTGCATCCATGTTTTGCCGTAACCCTCTCAAATTTTTAGCACATTCTATGTGGGTGAAATGATGATACCCTGCCAACTTTCAACCTTTTGAGAGTTCATTTGTAGAGCTTTTCATTTTCAGGGTCATATAGCTCAAAAAATCAGTAAATGCATGAAAAATAACAAATGAAGTCAGAAAGGTTTGAGAATTGATGATGTGGCTTTGAATGGTGCATTTTGAGCACACAAAATGTCTCGAGTTCAAGTAATTTAAAAAAATTGAAATCCCTTTGTAACACACGAGTTTCCGTATGAAAGCCTGATACTTCGAAAGAGATTGTTCGTTTTGTACACGAAGTGCATCCATGTTTTGCCGTAACCCTCTCAACTTTTTGGCACATTCTATGTGGGTGAAATGATGATACCATGCCAACTTTCAACCTTTTGAGAGTTCATTGTAGGGCTTTTCATTTTCAGGGTCATATAGCTCAAAAAAATCAGTAAATGCATGAAAAATAACAAATGAAGTCAGAAAGGTTTGAGAATTGATGATGCGGCTTTGAATGGTGCATTTTGAACACACAAAAAGTCTCGAGTTCAAGTAATTTCAAAAAATTGAAATCCCTTTGTAACAAACGAGTGTCCGTATGAAACCCTGATACTTCGAAAGAGATTGCCCGTTTTGTAGACGAAGTGCATCCAGTTTTTGTCGTAGCCCTCTCAACTTTTCAGCACATTCTATGTGGGTGAAATGATGATACCATGCCAACTTTCAACCTTTTCAGAGTTCAATTGTAGTGCTTTTCATTTCCAGGGTCATATAGCTAAAAAAAATAAGTAAATGCATGAAAAGTAACAAATGAACATAGAAAGGGTTTAAAATTGATGATGTGGCTTTGAATGGTGCATTTTGAACACACAAAAAGTCTGGAGTTCAAATAAGTTAAAAAAACAAATCCCTATGTAACAAACGAGTTTCCGTTTAAAACCGGGATACTTCGAAAGAGATTGTCCGTTTTTTACATGAAGTGCATCCATTTTTTGCCGTAACCCTCTCAACTTTTTAGCACATTCTATGTGGGTGAAATGATGATACCGTGCCATCTTTCAACCCTTTCAGAGTTCATTTGTAGTGCTTTTCATTTTCAGTGTCATATAGCTCAAAAAAATGAGATCCTTTGTAACACACGAGTTTCCGTATGAAAGCCTGATACTTCGAAAGAGATTGTTCGTTTTGTATATGAAGTGCATCCATGTTTTGCCGTAACCCTCTCAACTTTTTAGCACATTCTATGTGGGTGAAATGATGATACCCTGCCAACGTTCAACCTTTTGAGAGTTCATTTGTAGAGCTTTTCATTTTCAGGGTCATATAGCTCAAAAAATCAGTAAATGCATGAAAAATAACAAATGAAGTCAGAAAGGTTTGAGAATTGATGATGTGGCTTTGAATGGTGCATTTTGAACAAACAAAAAGTCTCGAGTTCAAGTAATTTCAAAAAATTGAAATCCCTTTGTAACACACGAGTTTCCGTATGAAAGCCTGATACTTCGAAAGAGATTGTTCGTTTTGTACACGAAGTGCATCCATGTTTTGCCGTAACCCTCTCAAATTTTTAGCACATTCTATGTGGGTGAAATGATGATACCCTGCCAACTTTCAACCTTTTGAGAGTTCATTTGTAGAGCTTTTCATTTTCAGGGTCATATAGCTCAAAAAATCAGTAAATGCATGAAAAATAACAAATGAAGTCAGAAAGGTTTGAGAATTGATGATGTGGCTTTGAATGGTGCATTTTGAACACACAAAAAGTCTCGAGTTCAAGTAATTTAAAAAAATTGAAATCCCTTTGTAACAAACGAGTGTCCGTATGAAAGCCTGATACTTCGAAAGAGATTGTTCGTTTTGTACACGAAGTGCATCCATGTTTTGCCGTAACCCTCTCAACTTTTCAGCACATTCTATGTGGGTGAAATGATGATACCATGCCAACTTTCAACCTTTTGAGAGTTCATTGTAGTGCTTTTCATTTCCAGGGTCATATAGCTAAAAAATAAGTAAATGCATGAAAAGTAACAAATGAACATAGAAAGGGTTTAAAATTGATGATGTGGCTTTGAATGGTGCATTTTGAACACACAAAAAGTCTGGAGTTCAAATAAGTTAAAAAAACAAATACCTATGTAACAAACGAGTTTCCGTTTAAAACCGGGATACTTCGAAAGAGATTGTCCGTTTTTTACATGAAGTGCATCCATTTTTTGCCGTAACCCTCTCAACTTTTTAGCACATTCTATGTGGGTGAAATGATGATACCGTGCCATCTTTCAACCCTTTCAGAGTTCATTTGTAGTGCTTTTGATTTTCAGTGTCATATAGCTCAAAAAATGAGATCCTTTGTAACACACGAGTTTCCGTATGAAAGCCTGATACTTCGAAAGAGATTGTTCGTTTTGTATATGTAGTGCATCCATGTTTTGCCGTAACCCTCTCAACTTTTTAGCACATTCTATGTTGGTGAAATGATGATACCCTGCCAACGTTCAACCTTTTGAGAGTTCATTTGTAGAACTTTTCATTTTCAGGGTCATATAGCTCAAAAAATCAGTAAATGCATGAAAAATAACAAATGAAGTCAGAAAGGTTTGAGAATTGATGATGTGGCTTTGAATGGTGCATTTTGAACAAACAAAAAGTCTCGAGTTCAAGTAATTTCAAAAATTGAAATCCCTTTGTAACACACGAGTTTCCGTATGAAAGCCTGATACTTCGAAAGAGATTGTTCGTTTTGTACACGAAGTGCATCCATGTTTTGCCGTAACCCTCTCAACTTTTTAGCACATTCTATGTGGGTGAAATGATGATACCCTGCCAACTTTCAACCTTTTGAGAGTTCATTTGTAGAGCTTTTCATTTTCAGGGTCATATAGCTCAAAAAATCAGTAAATGCATGAAAAATAACAAATGAAGTCAGAAAGGTTTGAGAATTGATGATGTGGCTTTGAAATGGTGTATTTTGAACACACAAAAAGTCTCGAGTTCAAGTAATTTAAAAAAATTGAAATCCCTTTGTAACACACGAGTTTCCGTATGAAAGCCTGATACTTCGAAAGAGATTGTTCGTTTTGTACACGAAGTGCATCCATGTTTTGCCGTAACCCTCTCAACTTTTTAGCACATTCTATGTGGGTGAAATGATGATACCATGCCAACTTTCAACCTTTTGAGAGTTCATTGTAGGGCTTTTCATTTTCAGGGTCATATAGCTCAAAAAATCAGTAAATGCATGAAAAATAACAAATGAAGTCAGAAAGGTTTGAGAATTGATGATGCGGCTTTGAATGGTGCATTTTGAACACACAAAAAGTCTCAAGTTCAAGTAATTTCAAAAAATTGAAATCCCTTTGTAACAAACGAGTTTCCGTATGAAACCCTGATACTTCGAAAGAGATTGCCCGTTTTGTAGACGAAGTGCATCCAGTTTTTGTCGTAGCCCTCTCAACTTTTCAGCACATTCTATGTGGGTGAAATGATGATACCATGCCAACTTTCAACCTTTTCAGAGTTCAATTGTAGTGCTTTTCATTTCCAGGGTCATATAGCTAAAAAAATAAGTAAATGCATGAAAAGTAACAAATGAACATAGAAAGGGTTTATAATTGATGATGTGGCTTTGAATGGTGCATTTTGAACACACAAAAAGTCTGGAGTTCAAATAAGTTAAAAAAAACAAATCCCTATGTAACAAACGAGTTTCCGTTTAAAACCGGGATACTTCGAAAGAGATTGTCCGTTTTTTACATGAAGTGCATCCATTTTTTGCCGTAACCCTCTCAACTTTTTAGCACATTCTATGTGGGTGAAATGATGATACCGTGCCATCTTTCAACCCTTTCAGAGTTCATTTGTAGTGCTTGTGATTTTCAGTGTCATATAGCTCAAAAAAATGAGATCCTTTGTAACACACGAGTTTCCGTATGAAAGCCAGATACTTCGAAAGAGATTGTTCGTTTTGTATATGTAGTGCATCCATGTTTTGCCGTAACCCTCTCAACTTTTTAGCACATTCTATGTGGGTGAAATGATGATACCCTGCCAACGTTCAACCTTTTGAGAGTTCATTTGTAGAGCTTTTCATTTTCAGGGTCATATAGCTCAAAAAATCAGTAAATGCATGAAAAATAACAAATGAAGTCATAAAGGTTTGAGAATTGATGATGTGGCTTTGAATGGTGCATTTTGAACACACAAAAAGTCTCGAGTTCAAGTAATTTCAAAAAATTGAAATCCCTTTGTAACACACGAGTTTCCGTATGAAAGCCTGATACTTCGAAAGAGATTGTTCGTTTTGTACACGAAGTGCATCCATGTTTTGCCGTAACCCTCTCAACTTTTTAGCACATTCTATGTGGGTGAAATGATGATACCCTGCCAACTTTCAACCTTTTGAGAGTTCATTTGTAGAGCTTTTCATTTTCAGGGTCATATAGCTCAAAAAATCAGTAAATGCATGAAAAATAACAAATGAAGTCAGAAAGGTTTGAGAATTGATGATGTGGCTTTGAATGGTGCATTTTGAACACACAAAAAGTCTCGAGTTCAAGTAATTTAAAAAAATTGAAATCCCTTTGTAACACACGAGTTTCCGTATGAAAGCCTGATACTTCGAAAGAGATTGTTCGTTTTGTACACGAAGTGCATCCATGTTTTGCCGTAACCCTCTCAACTTTTTAGCACATTCTATGTGGGTGAAATGATGATACCATGCCAACTTTCAACCTTTTGAGAGTTCATTGTAGGGCTTTTCATTTCCAGGGTCATATAGCTCAAAAAAATCAGTAAATGCATGAAAAATAACAAATGAAGTCAGAAAGGTTTGAGAATTGGTGATGCGGCTTTGAATGGTGCATTTTGAACACACAAAAAGTCTCGAGTTCAGGTAATTTCAAAAAATTGAAATCCCTTTTTAACAAATAAGTTTCCGTATGAAACCCTGATACTTCGAAAGAGATTGCCCGTTTTGTAGACGAAGTGCAACCAGTTTTTGTCGTAGCCCTCTCAACTTTTCAGCACATTCTATGTGGCTGAAATGATGATACCATGCCAACTTTCAACCTTTTCAGAGTGCAATTGCAGTGCTTTTCATTTCCAGAGTCATATAGCTAAAAAATAAGTAAATGTATGAAAATTAACAAATGAACAGAAAAAGGGTTTAAAATTGTTGATGTGGCTTTGAATGGTGCATTTTGAAAACACACAAAGTCTGGAGTTCAAATAAGTTAAAAAAACAAATCCCTATGTACCAAACGAGTTTCCGTATAAAACCGGGATACTTCGAAAGAGATTGTCCGTTTTTTACATGAAGTGCATCCATTTTTTGCCGTAACCCTGTCTACTTTTTAGCACATTCTATGTGGGTGAAATGATGATACCGTGCCATCTTTCAACCTTTTCAGAGTTCATTTGTAGTGCTTTTCATTTTCAGTGTCATATAGCTCAAAAAAATGAGATCCTTTGTAACACACGAGTTTCCGTATGAAAGCCAGATACTTCGAAAGAGATTGTTCGTTTTGTACACGAAGTGCATCCATGTTTTGCCGTAACCCTCTAAACTTTTTAGCACATTCTATGTGGGTGAAATGATGATACCCTGCCAACTTTCAACCTTTTGAGAGTTCATTTGTAGAGCTTTTCATTTTCAAGGTCATATAGCTCAAAAAATCAGTAAATGCATTAAAAATAACAAATGAAGTTAGAAAGGTTTGAGAATTGATGATGTGGGTTTGAATGGTGCATTTTGAACACACAAAAAGTCTCGAGTTCAAGTAATTTCAAAAAATGAAATCCCTTTGTAACACACGAGTTTCCGTATGAAAGCCCGATACTTCGAAAGAGATTGTTCGTTTTGTACACGAAGTGCATCCATGTTTTGCCGTAACCCTCTCAACTTTTTAGCACATTCTATGTGGTTGAAATGATGATACCCTGCCAACTTTCAACCTTTTGAGAGTTCATTTGTAGAGATTTTCATTTTCAGGGTCATATAGCTCAAAAAATCAGTAAATGCATGAAAAACAACAAATGAAGTCAGAAAGGTTTGAGAATTGATGATGCGGCTTTGAATGGTGCATTTTGAACACACAAAAAGTCTCAAGTTCAAGTAGTTTCAAAAAATTGAAATCCCTTTGTAACAAACGAGTTTCCGTATGAAACCCTGATACTTCGAAAGAGATTGCCCGTTTTGTAGACGAAGTGCATCCAGTTTTTGTCGTAGCGCTCTCAACTTTTCAGCACATTCTATGTGGCTGAGATGATGATACCATGCCAACTTTCAACCTTTTCAGAGTGCAATTGTAGTGCTATTCATTTCCAGGGTCATATAGCTAAAAAATAAGTAAATATATGAAAAGTAACAAATGAACACAGAAAGGGTTTAAAATTGATGATGTGGCTTTGCATGGTGCATTTTGAACACACACAAAGTCTGGAGTTCAAATAAGTTAAAAAAACAAATCCCTATGTAACAAACGAGTTTCCGTATAAAACCGGGATACTTCGAAAGAGATTGTCCGTTTTTTACATGAAGTGCATCCATTTTTTGCCGTAACCCTCTCAACTTTTTAGCACATTCTATGTGGGTGAAATGATGATACCGTGCCATCTTTCAACCTTTTCAGAGTTCATTTGTAGTGCTTTTCATTTTTAGTGTCATATAGCTCAAAAAAATGAGATCCTTTGTAACACACGAGTTTCCGTATGAAAGCCAGATACTTCGAAAGAGATTGTTCGTTTTGTATATGTAGTGCATCCATGTTTTGCCGTAACCCTCTCAACTTTTTAGCTCATTCTATGTGGGTGAAATGATGATACCCTGCCAACGTTCAACCTTTTGAGAGTTCATTTGTAGAGCTTTTCATTTTCAGGGTCATATAGCTCAAAAAATCAGTAAATGCATGAAAAATAACAAATGAAGTCAGAAAGGTTTGAGAATTGATGATGTGGCTTTGAATGGTGCATTTTGAACACACAAAAAGTCTCGAGTTCAAGTAATTTCAAAAAATTGAAATCCCTTTGTAACACACGAGTTTCCGTATGAAAGCCTGATACTTCGAAAGAGATTGTTCGTTTTGTACACGAAGTGCATCCATGTTTTGCCGTAACCCTCTCAACTTTTTAGCACATTCTATGTGGGTGAAATGATGATACCCTGCCAACTTTCAACCTTTTGAGAGTTCATTTGTAGAGCTTTTCATTTTCAGGGTCATATAGCTCAAAAAATCAGTAAATGCATGAAAAATAACAAATGAAGTCAGAAAGGTTTGAGAATTGATGATGTGGCTTTGAATGGTGCATTTTGAACACACAAAAAGTCTCGAGTTCAAGTAATTTAAAAAAATTGTAATCCCTTTGTAACACACGAGTTTCCGTATGAAAGCCTGATACTTCGAAAGAGATTGTTCGTTTTGTACACGAAGTGCATCCATGTTTTGCCGTAACCCTCTCAACTTTTTAGCACATTCTATGTGGGTGAAATGATGATACCATGCCAACTTTCAACCTTTTGAGAGTTCATTGTAGGGCTTTTCATTTCCAGGGTCATATAGCTCAAAAAAATCAGTAAATGCATGAAAAATAACAAATGAAGTCAGAAAGGTTTGAGAATTGGTGATGCGGCTTTGAATGGTGCATTTTGAACACACAAAAAGTCTCGAGTTCAAGTAATTTCAAAAATTGAAATCCCTTTGTAACAAATAAGTTTCCGTATGAAACCCTGATACTTCGAAAGAGATTGCCCGTTTTGTAGACGAAGTGCAACCAGTTTTTGTCGCAGCCCTCTCAACTTTTCAGCACATTCTATGTGGCTGAAATGATGATACCATGCCAACTTTCAACCTTTTCAGAGTGCAATTGCAGTGCTTTTCATTTCCAGAGTCATATAGCTAAAAAATAAGTAAATGTATGAAAAGTAACAAATGAACAGAAAAAGGGTTTAAAATTGTTGATGTGGCTTTGAATGGTGCATTTTGAACACACACAAAGTCTGGAGTTCAAATAAGTTAAAAAAACAAATCCCTATGTACCAAACGAGTTTCCGTTTAAAACCGGGATACTTCGAAAGAGATTGTCCGTTTTTTACATGAAGTGCATCCATTTTTTGCCGTAACCCTCTCAACTTTTTAGCACATTCTATGTGGGTGAAATGATGATACCGTGCCATCTTTCAACCTTTTCAGAGTTCATTTGTAGTGCTTTTCATTTTCAGTGTCATATAGCTCAAAAAAATGAGATCCTTTGTAACACACGAGTTTCCGTATGAAAGCCAGATACTTCGAAAGAGATTGTTCGTTTTGTACACGAAGTGCATCCATGTTTTGCCGTAACCCTCTCCACTTTTTAGCACATTCTATGTGGGTGAAATGATGATACCCTGCCAACTTTCAACCTTTTGAGAGTTCATTTGTAGAGCTTTTCATTTTCAAGGTCATATAGCTCAAAAAATCAGTAAATGCATTAAAAATAACAAATGAAGTCAGAAAGGTTTGAGAATTGATGATGTGGGTTTGAATGGTGCATTTTGAACACACAAAAAGTCTCGAGTTCAAGTAATTTCAAAAAAATGAAATCCCTTTGTAACACACGAGTTTCCGTATGAAAGCCCGATACTTCGAAAGAGATTGTTCGTTTTGTACACGAAGTGCATCCATGTTTTGCCGTAACCCTCTCAACTTTTTAGCACATTCTATGTGGTTGAAATGATGATACCCTGCCAACTTTCAACCTTTTGAGAGTTCATTTGTAGAGATTTTCATTTTCAGGGTCATATAGCTCAAAAAATCAGTAAATGCATGAAAAACAACAAATGAAGTCAGAAAGGTTTGAGAATTGATGATGCGGCTTTGAATGGTGCATTTTGAACACACAAAAAGTCTCAAGTTCAAGTAATTTCAAAAAATTGAAATCCCTTTGTAATAAACGAGTTTCCGTATGAAACCCTGATACTTCGAAAGGGATTGGCCGTTTTGTAGACGAAGTGCATCCAGTTTTTGTCGTAGCCCTCTCAACTTTTCAGCACATTCTATGTGGCTGAGATGATGATACCATGCCAACTTTCAACCTTTTCAGAGTGCAATTGTAGTGCTTTTCATTTCCAGGGTCATATAGCTAAAAAATAAGTAAATGTATGAAAAGTAACAAATGAACACAGAAAGGGTTTAAAATTGATGATGTGGCTTTGAATGGTGCATTTTGAACACACACAAAGTCTGGAGTTCAAATAAGTTAAAAAAACAAATCCCTATGTAACAAACGAGTTTCCGTATAAAACCGGGATACTTCGAAAGAGATTGTCCGTTTTTTACATGAAGTGCATCCATTTTTTGCCGTAACCCTCTCAACTTTTTAGCACATTCTATGTGGGTGAAATGATGATACCGTGCCATCTTTCAACCTTTTCAGAGTTCATTTGTAGTGCTTTTCATTTTTAGTGTCATATAGCTCAAAAAAATGAGATCCTTTGTAACACACGAGTTTCCGTATGAAAGCCAGATACTTCGAAAGAGATTGTTCGTTTTGTACACCAAGTGCATCCATGTTTCGCCGTAACCCTCTCAACTTTTTATCACATTCTATGTGGGTGAAATGATGATACCCTGCCAACTTTCAACCTTTTGAGAGTTCATTTGTAGAGCTTTTCATTTTCAGGGCCATATAGCTCAAAAAATCAGTAAATGCATGAAAAATAACAAATGAAGTCAGAAAGGTTTGAGAATTGATGATGTGGCTTTGAATGGTGCATTTTGAACACACAAAAAGTCTCGAGTTCAAGTAATTTGAAAAAAATGAAATCCCTTTGTAACACACCAGTTTCCGTATGAAAACCTGATACTTCGAAAGAGATTGTTCGTTTTGTACACGAAGTGCATCCATGTTTTGCCGTAACCCTCTCAACTTATTAGCACATTCTATGTGGGTGAAATGATGATACCATGCCAACTTTCAACCTTTTGAGAGTTCATTGTAGGGCTTTTCATTTTCAGGGTCATATAGCTCAAAAAAATCAGTAAATGCATGAAAATTAACAAATGAAGCCAGAAAGGTTTGAGAATTGGTGATGCGGCTTTGAATGGTGCATTTTGAACACACAAAAAGTCTCGAGTTCAAGTAATTTCAAAAAATTGAAATCAATTTGTAACACACGAGTTTCCGTATGAAACCCTGATACTTCGAAAGAGATTGCCCGTTTTCTAGCCGAAGTGCATCCAGTTTTTGTCGTTGCCCTCTCAACTTTTCAGCACATTCTATGTGGGTGAAATGATGATACCATGCCAACTTTCAACCTTTTCAGAGTTCAATTGTAGTGCTTTTCATTTCCAGGGTCATATAGCTAAAAAAATAAGTAAATGCATGAAAAGTAACAAATGAACACAGAAAGGGTTTAAAATTGATGATGTGGCTTTGAATGGTGCATTTCGAACACACACAAAGTCTGGAGTTCAAATAAGTTAAAAAAACAAATCCCTATGTAACAAACGAGTTTCCGTATAAAACCGGAATACTTCGAAAGAGATTGTCCGTTTTTTACATGAAGTGCATCCATTTTTTTCCGTAACCCTCTCAACTTTTTAGCACATTCTATGTGGGTGAAATGATGATACCATGCCAACTTTCAACCTTTTGAGAGTTCATTGTAGGCCTTTTCATTTTCAGGGTCATATAGCTCAAAAAAATCAGTAAATGGATGAAAAATAACAAATTAAGTCAGAAAGGTTTGAGAATTGATGATGCGGCTTTGAATGGTGCATTTTGAACACACAAAAAGTCTCGAGTTCAAGTAATTTCAAAAAATTGAAATCCCTTTGTAACAAACGAGTTTCCGTATGAAAGCCTGATACTTCGAAAGAGATAGCCCATTTTGTAGACGAAGTGCATCCAGTTTTTGTCGTAGCCCTCTCAACTTTTCAGCACATTCTATGTGGGTGAAATGATGATACCATTCCAACTTTCAACCTTTTCAGAGTTCAATTGTAGTGCTTTTCATTTCCAGGGTCATATAGCTAAAAAAAATAAGTAAATGCATGAAAAGTAACAAATGAACATATAAAGGGTTTAAAATTGATGATGTGGCTTTGAATGGTGCATTTTGAACACACACAAAGTCTGGAGTTCAAATAAGTTAAAAAAAATCCCTATGTAACAAACGAGTTTCCGTTTAAAACCGGGATACTTCGAAAGAGATTGTCCGTTTTTTACATGAAGTGCATCCATTTTTTGCCGTAACCCTCTCAACTTTTTAGCACATTCTATGTGGGTGAAATGATGATACCGTGCCATCTTTCAACCCTTTCAGAGTTCATTTGTAGTGCTTTTCATTTTCAGTGTCATATAGCTCAAAAAAATGAGATCCTTTGTAACACACGAGTTTCCGTATGAAAGCCTGATACTTTGAAAGAGATTGTTCGTTTTGTACACGAAGTGCATCCATGTTTCGCCGTAACCCTCTCAACTTTTTAGCACATTCTATGTGGGTGAAATGATGATACCTTGCCAACATTCAACCTTTTGAGAGTTCATTTGTAGAGCTTTTCATTTTCAGGGTCATATAGCTCAAAAAATCAGTAAATGCATGAAAAATAACAAATGAAGTCAGAAAGGTTTGAGAATTGATGATGTGGCTTTGAATGGTGCATTTTGAACACACAAAAAGTCTCGAGTTCAAGTAATTTAAAAAAATTGAAATCCCTTTGTAACACACGAGTTTCCGTATGAAAGCCTGATACTTCGAAAGAGATTGTTCGTTTTGTACACGAAGTGCATCCATGTTTTGCCCTAACCCTCTCAACTTTTTAGCACATTCTATGTGGGTGAAATGATGATACCATGCCAACTTTCAACCTTTTGAGAGTTCATTGTAGGGCTTTTCATTTTCAGGGTCATATAGCTCAAAAAATCAGTAAATGCATGAAAAATAACAAATGAAGTCAGAAAGGTTTGAGAATTGATGATGCGGCTTTGAATGGTGCATTTTGAACACACAAAAAGTCTCAAGTTCAAGTAATTTCAAAAAATTGAAATCCCTTTGTAACAAACGAGTTTCCGTATGAAACCCTGATACTTCGAAAGAGATTGCCCGTTTTGTAGACGAAGTGCATCCAGTTTTTGTCGTAGCCCTCTCAACTTTTCAGCACATTCTATGTGGGTGAAATGATGATACCATGCCAACTTTCAACCTTTTCAGAGTTCAATTGTAGTGCTTTTCATTTCCAGGGTCATATAGCTAAAAAAATAAGTAAATGCATGAAAAGTAACAAATGAACATAGAAAGGGTTTAAAATTGATGATGTGGCTTTGAATGGTGCATTTTGAACACACAAAAAGTCTGGAGTTCAAATAAGTTAAAAAAAACAAATCCCTATGTAACAAACGAGTTTCCGTTTAAAACCGGGATACTTCGAAAGAGATTGTCCGTTTTTTACATGAAGTGCATCCATTTTTTGCCGTAACCTTCTCAACTTTTTAGCACATTCTATGTGGGTGAAATGATGATACCGTGCCATCTTTCAACCCTTTGAGAGTTCATTTGTAGTGCTTTTCATTTTCAGTGTCATATAGCTCAAAAAAATGAGATCCTTTGTAACACACGAGTTTCCGTATGAAAGCCTGATACTTCGAAAGAGATTGTTCGTTTTGTATATGAAGTGCATCCATGTTTTGCCGTAACCCTCTCAACTTTTTAGCACATTCTATGTGGGTGAAATGATGCTACCCTGCCAACTTTCAACCTTTTGAGAGTTCATTTGTAGAGCTTTTCATTTTCAGGGTCATATAGCTCAAAAAATTAGTAAATGCATGAAAAATAACAAATGAAGTCAGAAAGGTTTGAGAATTGATGATGTGGCTTTGAATGGTGCATTTTGAACACACAAAAAGTCTCGAGTTCAAGTAATTTAAAAAAATTGTAATCCCTTTGTAACACACGAGTTTCCGTATGAAAGCCTGATACTTCGAAAGAGATTGTTCGTTTTGTACACGAAGTGCATCCATGTTTTGCCGTAACCCTCTCAACTTTTTAGCACATTCTATGTGGGTGAAATGATGATACCATGCCAACTTTCAACCTTTTGAGAGTTCATTGTAGGGCTTTTCATTTTCAGGGTCATATAGCTCAAAAAAATCAGTAAATGCATGAAAAATAACAAATGAAGTCAGAAAGGTTTGAGAATTGATGATGTGGCTTTGAATGATGCATTTTGAACACACAAAAAGTCTCGAGTTCAAGTAATTTCAAAAAATTGAAATCCCTTTGTAACAAACGAGTTTCCGTATGAAACCCTGATACTTCGAAAGAGATTGCCCGTTTTGTAGACGAAGGGCATCCAGTTTTTGTCGTAGCCCTCTCAACTTTTCAGCACATTCTATGTGGGTGAAATGATGATACCATGCCAACTTTCAACCTTTTCAGAGTTCAATTGTAGTGCTTTTCATTTCCAGGGTCATATAGCTAAAAAAATAAGTAAATGCATGAAAAGTAACAAATGAACATAGAAAGGGTTTAAAATTGATGATGTGGCTTTGAATGGTGCATTTTGAACACACAAAAAGTCTGGAGTTCAAATAAGTTAAAAAAAACAAATCCCTATGTAACAAACGAGTTTCCGTTTAAAACCGGGATACTTCGAAAGAGATTGTCCGTTTTTTACATGAAGTGCATCCATTTTTTGCCGTAACCCTCTCAACTTTTTAGCACATTCTATGTGGGTGAAATGATGATACCGTGCCATCTTTCAACCCTTTCAGAGTGCATGAAAAATAACAAATGAAGTCATAAAGGTTTGAGAATTGATGATGTGGCTTTGAATGGTGCATTTTGAACACACAAAAAGTCTCGAGTTCAAGTAATTTCAAAAAATTGAAATCCCTTTGTAACACACGAGTTTCCGTATGAAAGCCTGATACTTCGAAAGAGATTGTTCGTTTTGTACACGAAGTGCATCCATGTTTTGCCGTAACCCTCTCAACTTTTTAGCACATTCTATGTGGGTGAAATGATGATACCCTGCCAACTTTCAACCTTTTGAGAGTTCATTTGTAGAGCTTTTCATTTTCAGGGTCATATAGCTCAAAAAATCAGTAAATGCATGAAAAATAACAAATGAAGTCAGAAAGGTTTGAGAATTGATGATGTGGCTTTGAATGGTGCATTTTGAACACACAAAAAGTCTCGAGTTCAAGTAATTTAAAAAAATTGAAATCCCTTTGTAACACACGAGTTTCCGTATGAAAGCCTGATACTTCGAAAGAGATTGTTCGTTTTGTACACGAAGTGCATCCATGTTTTGCCGTAACCCTCTCAACTTTTTAGCACATTCTATGTGGGTGAAATGATGATACCATGCCAACTTTCAACCTTTTGAGAGTTCATTGTAGGGCTTTTCATTTCCAGGGTCATATAGCTCAAAAAAATCAGTAAATGCATGAAAAATAACAAATGAAGTCAGAAAGGTTTGAGAATTGGTGATGCGGCTTTGAATGGTGCATTTTGAACACACAAAAAGTCTCGAGTTCAAGTAATTTCAAAAAATTGAAATCCCTTTTTAACAAATAAGTTTCCGTATGAAACCCTGATACTTCGAAAGAGATTGCCCGTTTTGTAGACGAAGTGCAACCAGTTTTTGTCGTAGCCCTCTCAACTTTTCAGCACATTCTATGTGGCTGAAATGATGATACCATGCCAACTTTCAACCTTTTCAGAGTGCAATTGCAGTGCTTTTCATTTCCAGAGTCATATAGCTAAAAAATAAGTAAATGTATGAAAAGTAACAAATGAACAGAAAAAGGGTTTAAAATTGTTGATGTGGCTTTGAATGGTGCATTTTGAAAACACACAAAGTCTGGAGTTCAAATAAGTTAAAAAAACAAATCCCTATGTACCAAACGAGTTTCCGTATAAAACCGGGATACTTCGAAAGAGATTGTCCGTTTTTTACATGAAGTGCATCCATTTTTTGCCGTAACCCTGTCTACTTTTTAGCACATTCTATGTGGGTGAAATGATGATACCGTGCCATCTTTCAACCTTTTCAGAGTTCATTTGTAGTGCTTTTCATTTTCAGTGTCATATAGCTCAAAAAAATGAGATCCTTTGTAACACACGAGTTTCCGTATGAAAGCCAGATACTTCGAAAGAGATTGTTCGTTTTGTACACGAAGTGCATCCATGTTTTGCCGTAACCCTCTAAACTTTTTAGCACATTCTATGTGGGTGAAATGATGATACCCTGCCAACTTTCAACCTTTTGAGAGTTCATTTGTAGAGCTTTTCATTTTCAAGGTCATATAGCTCAAAAAATCAGTAAATGCATTAAAAATAACAAATGAAGTCAGAAAGGTTTGAGAATTGATGATGTGGGTTTGAATGGTGCATTTTGAACACACAAAAAGTCTCGAGTTCAAGTAATTTCAAAAAAATGAAATCCCTTTGTAACACACGAGTTTCCGTATGAAAGCCCGATACTTCGAAAGAGATTGTTCGTTTTGTACACGAAGTGCATCCATGTTTTGCCGTAACCCTCTCAACTTTTTAGCACATTCTATGTGGTTGAAATGATGATACCCTGCCAACTTTCAACCTTTTGAGAGTTCATTTGTAGAGATTTTCATTTTCAGGGTCATATAGCTCAAAAAATCAGTAAATGCATGAAAAACAACAAATGAAGTCAGAAAGGTTTGAGAATTGATGATGCGGCTTTGAATGGTGCATTTTGAACACACAAAAAGTCTCAAGTTCAAGTAATTTCAAAAAATTGAAATCCCTTTGTAACAAACGAGTTTCCGTATGAAACCCTGATACTTCGAAAGAGATTGCCCGTTTTGTAGACGAAGTGCATCCAGTTTTTGTCGTAGCGCTCTCAACTTTTCAGCACATTCTATGTGGCTGAGATGATGATACCATGCCAACTTTCAACCTTTTCAGAGTGCAATTGTAGTGCTATTCATTTCCAGGGTCATATAGCTAAAAAATAAGTAAATATATGAAAAGTAACAAATGAACACAGAAAGGGTTTAAAATTGATGATGTGGCTTTGAATGGTGCATTTTGAACACACACAAAGTCTGGAGTTCAAATAAGTTAAAAAAAATCCCTATGTAACAAACGAGTTTCCGTATAAAACCAGGATACTTCGAAAGAGATTGTCCGTTTTTTACATGAAGTGCATCCATTTTTTGCCGTAACCCTCTCAACTTTTTAGCACATTCTATGTGGGTGAAATGATGATACCGTGCCATCTTTCAACCTTTTCAGAGTTCATTTGTAGTGCTTTTCATTTTTAGTGTCATATAGCTCAAAAAAATGAGATCCTTTGTAACACACGAGTTTCCGTATGAAAGCCAGATACTTCGAAAGAGATTGTTCGTTTTGTATATGTAGTGCATCCATGTTTTGCCGTAACCCTCTCAACTTTTTAGCTCATTCTATGTGGGTGAAATGATGATACCCTGCCAACGTTCAACCTTTTGAGAGTTCATTTGTAGAGCTTTTCATTTTCAGGGTCATATAGCTCAAAAAATCAGTAAATGCATGAAAAATAACAAATGAAGTCAGAAAGGTTTGAGAATTGATGATGTGGCTTTGAATGGTGCATTTTGAACACACAAAAAGTCTCGAGTTCAAGTAATTTCAAAAAATTGAAATCCCTTTGTAACACACGAGTTTCCGTATGAAAGCCTGATACTTCGAAAGAGATTGTTCGTTTTGTACACGAAGTGCATCCATGTTTTGCCGTAACCCTCTCAACTTTTTAGCACATTCTATGTGGGTGAAATGATGATACCCTGTCAACTTTCAACCTTTTGAGAGTTCATTTGTAGAGCTTTTCATTTTCAGGGTCATATAGCTCAAAAAATCAGTAAATGCATGAAAAATAACAAATGAAGTCAGAAAGGTTTGAGAATTGATGATGTGGCTTTGAATGGTGCATTTTGAACACACAAAAAGTCTCGAGTTCAAGTAATTTAAATAAATTGTAATCCCTTTGTAACACACGAGTTTCCGTATGAAAGCCTGATACTTCGAAAGAGATTGTTCGTTTTGTACACGAAGTGCATCCATGTTTTGCCGTAACCCTCTCAACTTTTTAGCACATTCTATGTGGGTGAAATGATGATACCATGCCAACTTTCAACCTTTTGAGAGTTCATTGTAGGGCTTTTCATTTCCAGGGTCATATAGCTCAAAAAAATCAGTAAATGCATGAAAAATAACAAATGAAGTCAGAAAGGTTTGAGAATTGGTGATGCGGCTTTGAATGGTGCATTTTGAACACACAAAAAGTCTCGAGTTCAAGTAATTTCAAAAAATTGAAATCCCTTTGTAACAAATAAGTTTCCGTATGAAACCCTGATACTTCGAAAGAGATTGCCCGTTTTGTAGACGAAGTGCAACCAGTTTTTGTCGCAGCCCTCTCAACTTTTCAGCACATTCTATGTGGCTGAAATGATGATACCATGCCAACTTTCAACCTTTTCAGAGTGCAATTGCAGTGCTTTTCATTTCCAGAGTCATATAGCTAAAAAATAAGTAAATGTATGAAAAGTAACAAATGAACAGAAAAAGGGTTTAAAATTGTTGATGTGGCTTTGAATGGTGCATTTTGAACACACACAAAGTCTGGAGTTCAAATAAGTTAAAAAAACAAATCCCTATGTACCAAACGAGTTTCCGTATAAAACCGGGAAACTTCGAAAGAGATTGTCCGTTTTTTACATGAAGTGCATCCATTTTTTGCCGTAACCCTCTCAACTTTTTAGCACATTCTATGTGGGTGAAATGATGATACCGTGCCATCTTTCAACCTTTTCAGAGTTCATTTGTAGTGCTTTTCATTTTCAGTGTCATATAGCTCAAAAAAATGAGATCCTTTGTAACACACGAGTTTCCGTATGAAAGCCAGATACTTCGAAAGAGATTGTTCGTTTTGTACACGAAGTGCATCCATGTTTTGCCGTAACCCTCTCAACTTTTTAGCACATTCTATGTGGGTGAAATGATGATACCCTGCCAACTTTCAACCTTTTGAGAGTTCATTTGTAGAGCTTTTCATTTTCAAGGTCATATAGCTCCAAAAATAGTAAATGCATTAAAAATAACAAATGAAGTCAGAAAGGTTTGAGAATTGATGATGTGGGTTTGAATGGTGCATTTTGAACACACAAAAAGTCTCGAGTTCAAGTAATTTCAAAAAAATGAAATCCCTTTGTAACACACGAGTTTCCGTATGAAAGCCCGATACTTCGAAAGAGATTGTTCGTTTTGTACACGAAGTGCATCCATGTTTTGCCGTAACCCTCTCAACTTTTTAGCACATTCTATGTGGTTGAAATGATGATACCCTGCCAACTTTCAACCTTTTGAGAGTTCATTTGTAGAGATTTTCATTTTCAGGGTCATATAGCTCAAAAAATCAGTAAATGCATGAAAAACAACAAATGAAGTCAGAAAGGTTTGAGAATTGATGATGCGGCTTTGAATGGTGCATTTTGAACACACAAAAAGTCTCAAGTTCAAGTAATTTCAAAAAATTGAAATCCCTTTGTAATAAACGAGTTTCCGTATGAAACCCTGATACTTCGAAAGAGATTGGCCGTTCTGTAGACGAAGTGCATCCAGTTTTTGTCGTAGCCCTCTCAACTTTTCAGCACATTCTATGTGGCTGAGATGATGATACCATGCCAACTTTCAACCTTTTCAGAGTGCAATTGTAGTGCTTTTCATTTCCAGGGTCATATAGCTAAAAAATAAGTAAATGTATGAAAAGTAACAAATGAACACAGAAAGGGTTTAAAATTGATGATGTGGCTTTGAATGGTGCATTTTGAACACACACAAAGTCTGGAGTTCAAATAAGTTAAAAAAACAAATCCCTATGTAACAAACGAGTTTCCGTATAAAACCGGGATACTTCGAAAGAGATTGTCCGTTTTTTACATGAAGTGCATCCATTTTTTGCCGTAACCCTCTCAACTTTTTAGCACATTCTATGTGGGTGAAATGATGATACCGTGCCATCTTTCAACCTTTTCAGAGTTCATTTGTAGTGCTTTTCATTTTTAGTGTCATATAGCTCAAAAAAATGAGATCCTTTGTAACACACGAGTTTCCGTATGAAAGCCAGATACTTCGAAAGAGATTGTTCGTTTTGTACACCAAGTGCATCCATGTTTCGCCGTAACCCTCTCAACTTTTTATCACATTCTATGTGGGTGAAATGATGATACCCTGCCAACTTTCAACCTTTTGAGAGTTCATTTGTAGAGCTTTTCATTTTCAGGGCCATATAGCTCAAAAAATCAGTAAATGCATGAAAAATAACAAATGAAGTCAGAAAGGTTTGAGAATTGATGATGTGGCTTTGAATGGTGCATTTTGAACACACAAAAAGTCTCGAGTTCAAGTAATTTGAAAAAAATGAAATCCCTTTGTAACACACCAGTTTCCGTATGAAAACCTGATACTTCGAAAGAGATTGTTCGTTTTGTACACGAAGTGCATCCATGTTTTGCCGTAACCCTCTCAACTTATTAGCACATTCTATGTGGGTGAAATGATGATACCATGCCAACTTTCAACCTTTTGAGAGTTCATTGTAGGGCTTTTCATTTTCAGGGTCATATAGCTCAAAAAAATCAGTAAATGCATGAAAATTAACAAATGAAGTCAGAAAGGTTTGAGAATTGGTGATGCGGCTTTGAATGGTGCATTTTGAACACACAAAAAGTCTCGAGTTCAAGTAATTTCAAAAAATTGAAATCAATTTGTAACACACGAGTTTCCGTATGAAACCCTGATACTTCGAAAGAGATTGCCCGTTTTCTAGCCGAAGTGCATCCAGTTTTTGTCGTTGCCCTCTCAACTTTTCAGCACATTCTATGTGGGTGAAATGATGATACCATGCCAACTTTCAACCTTTTCAGAGTTCAATTGTAGTGCTTTTCATTTCCAGGGTCATATAGCTAAAAAAATAAGTAAATGCATGAAAAGTAACAAATGAACACAGAAAGGGTTTAAAATTGATGATGTGGCTTTGAATGGTGCATTTCGAACACACACAAAGTCTGGAGTTCAAATAAGTTAAAAAAACAAATCCCTATGTAACAAACGAGTTTCCGTATAAAACCGGAATACTTCGAAAGAGATTGTCCGTTTTTTACATGAAGTGCATCCATTTTTTTCCGTAACCCTCTCAACTTTTTAGCACATTCTATGTGGGTGAAATGATGATACCATGCCAACTTTCAACCTTTTGAGAGTTCATTGTAGGCCTTTTCATTTTCAGGGTCATATAGCTCAAAAAAATCAGTAAATGGATGAAAAATAACAAATTAAGTCAGAAAGGTTTGAGAATTGATGATGCGGCTTTGAATGGTGCATTTTGAACACACAAAAAGTCTCGAGTTCAAGTAATTTCAAAAAATTGAAATCCCTTTGTAACAAACGAGTTTCCGTATGAAAGCCTGATACTTCGAAAGAGATAGCCCATTTTGTAGACGAAGTGCATCCAGTTTTTGTCGTAGCCCTCTCAACTTTTCAGCACATTCTATGTGGGTGAAATGATGATACCATTCCAACTTTCAACCTTTTCAGAGTTCAATTGTAGTGCTTTTCATTTCCAGGGTCATATAGCTAAAAAAAATAAGTAAATGCATGAAAAGTAACAAATGAACATATAAAGGGTTTAAAATTGATGATGTGGCTTTGAATGGTGCATTTTGAACACACACAAAGTCTGGAGTTCAAATAAGTTAAAAAAAATCCCTATGTAACAAACGAGTTTCCGTTTAAAACCGGGATACTTCGAAAGAGATTGTCCGTTTTTTACATGAAGTGCATCCATTTTTTGCCGTAACCCTCTCAACTTTTTAGCACATTCTATGTGGGTGAAATGATGATACCGTGCCATCTTTCAACCCTTTCAGAGTTCATTTGTAGTGCTTTTCATTTTCAGTGTCATATAGCTCAAAAAAATGAGATCCTTTGTAACACACGAGTTTCCGTATGAAAGCCTGATACTTTGAAAGAGATTGTTCGTTTTGTACACGAAGTGCATCCATGTTTCGCCGTAACCCTCTCAACTTTTTAGCACATTCTATGTGGGTGAAATGATGATACCTTGCCAACATTCAACCTTTTGAGAGTTCATTTGTAGAGCTTTTCATTTTCAGGGTCATATAGCTCAAAAAATCAGTAAATGCATGAAAAATAACAAATGAAGTCAGAAAGGTTTGAGAATTGATGATGTGGCTTTGAATGGTGCATTTTGAACACACAAAAAGTCTCGAGTTCAAGTAATTTAAAAAAATTGAAATCCCTTTGTAACACACGAGTTTCCGTATGAAAGCCTGATACTTCGAAAGAGATTGTTCGTTTTGTACACGAAGTGCATCCATGTTTTGCCGTAACCCTCTCAACTTTTTAGCACATTCTATGTGGGTGAAATGATGATACCATGCCAACTTTCAACCTTTTGAGAGTTCATTGTAGGGCTTTTCATTTTCAGGGTCATATAGCTCAAAAAATCAGTAAATGCATGAAAAATAACAAATGAAGTCACAAAGGTTTGAGAATTGATGATGCGGCTTTGAATGGTGCATTTTGAACACACAAAAAGTCTCAAGTTCAAGTAATTTCAAAAAATTGAAATCCCTTTGTAACAAACGAGTTTCCGTATGAAACCCTGATACTTCGAAAGAGATTGCCCGTTTTGTAGACGAAGTGCATCCAGTTTTTGTCGTAGCCCTCTCAACTTTTCAGCACATTCTATGTGGGTGAAATGATGATACCATGCCAACTTTCAACCTTTTCAGAGTTCAATTGTAGTGCTTTTCATTTCCAGGGTCATATAGCTAAAAAAATAAGTAAATGCATGAAAAGTAACAAATGAACATAGAAAGGGTTTAAAATTGATGATGTGGCTTTGAATGGTGCATTTTGAACACACAAAAAGTCTGGAGTTCAAATAAGTTAAAAAAACAAATCCCTATGTAACAAACGAGTTTCCGTTTAAAACCGGGATACTTCGAAAGAGATTGTCCGTTTTTTACATGAAGTGCATCCATTTTTTGCCGTAACCTTCTCAACTTTTTAGCACATTCTATGTGGGTGAAATGATGATACCGTGCCATCTTTCAACCCTTTGAGAGTTCATTTGTAGTGCTTTTCATTTTCAGTGTCATATAGCTCAAAAAAATGAGATCCTTTGTAACACACGAGTTTCCGTATGAAAGCCTGATACTTCAAAAGAGATTGTTCGTTTTGTACACGAAGTGCATCCATGTTTTGCCGTAACCCTCTCAACTTTTTAGCACATTCTATGTGGGTGAAATCATGATACCCTGCCAACTTTCAACCTTTTGAGAGTTCATTTGTAGAGCTTTTCATTTTCAGGGTCATATAGCTCAAAAAATCAGTAAATGCGTGAAAAATAACAAATGAAGTCAGAAAGGTTTGAGAATTGATGATGTGGCTTTGAATGGTGCATTTTGAACACACAAAAAGTCTCGAGTTCAAGTAATTTAAAAAAATTGTAATCCCTTTGTAACACACGAGTTTCCGTATGAAAGCCTGATACTTCGAAAGAGATTGTTCGTTTTGTACACAAAGTGCATCCATGTTTTGCCGTAACCCTCTCAACTTTTTAGCACATTCTATGTGGGTGAAATGATGATACCATGCCAACTTTCAACCTTTTGAGAGTTCATTGTAGGGCTTTTCATTTTCAGGGTCATATAGCTCAAAAAAATCAGTAAATGCATGAATAATAACAAATGAAGTCAGAAATGTTTGAGAATTGATGATGCGGCTTTGAATGGTGCATTTTGAACACACAAAAAGTCTCGAGTTCAAGTAATTTCAAAAAATTGAAATCCCTTTGTAACAAACGAGTTTCCGTATGAAACCCTGATACTTCGAAAGAGATTGCCCGTTTTGTAGACGAAGTGCATCCAGTTTTTGTCGTAGCCCTCTCAACTTTTCAGCACATTCTATGTGGGTGAAATGATGATACCATGCCAACTTTCAACCTTTTCAGAGTTCAATTGTAGTGCTTTTCATTTCCAGGGTCATATAGCTAAAAAAATAAGTAAATGCATGAAAAGTAACAAATGAACATAGAAAGGGTTTAAAATTGATGATGTGGCTTTGAATGGTGCATTTTGAACACACAAAAAGTCTGGAGTTCAAATAAGTTTAAAAAAAAACAAATCCCTATGTAACAAACGAGTTTCCGTTTAAAACCGGGATACTTCGAAAGAGATTGTCCTTTTTTACATGAAGTGCATCCATTTTTTGCCCTAACCCTCTCAACTTTTTAGCACATTCTATGCGGGTGAAATGATGATACCGTGCCATCTTTCAACCCTTTCAGAGTTCATTTGTAGTGCTTTTCATTTTCAGTGTCATATAGCTCAAAAAAATGAGATCCTTTGTAACACACGAGTTTCCGTATGAAAGCCTGATACTTCGAAAGAGATTGTTCGTTTTGTATATGAAGTGCATCCATGTTTTGCCGTAACCCTCTCAACTTTTTAGCACATTCTATGTGGGTGAAATGATGATACCCTGCCAACGTTCAACCTTTTGAGAGTTCATTTGTAGAGCTTTTCATTTTCAGGGTCATATAGCTCAAAAAATCAGTAAATGCATGAAAAATAACAAATGAAGTCAGAAAGGTTTGAGAATTGATGATGTGGCTTTGAATGGTGCATTTTGAACAAACAAAAAGTCTCGAGTTCAAGTAATTTCAAAAAATTGAAATCCCTATGTAACACACGAGTTTCCGTATGAATTAAAGCCTGATACTTCGAAAGAGATTGTTCATTTTGTACACGAAGTGCATCCATGTTTTGCCGTAACCCTCTAAACTTTTTAGCACATTCTATGTGGGTGAAATGATGATACCCTGCCAACTTTCAACCTTTTGAGAGTTCATTTGTAGAGCTTTTCATTTTCGGGGTCATATAGCTCAAAAAATCAGTAAATGCATGAAAAATAACAAATGAAGTCAGAAAGGTTTGATAATTGATGATGTGGCTTTGAATGGTGCATTTTGAACACACAAAAAGTCTCGAGTTCAAGTAATTTAAAAAAATTGAAATCCCTTTGTAACACACAAGTTTCCATATGAAAGCCTGATACTTCGAAAGAGATTGTTCGTTTTGTACACGAAGTGCATCCATGTTTTGCCGTAACCCTCTCAACTTTTTAGCACATTCTATGTGGGTGAAATGATGATACCTTGCCAACTTTCAACCTTTTGAGAGTTCATTGTAGGGCTTTTCATTTTCAGGGTCATATAGCTCAAAAAAATCAGTAAATGCATGAAAAATAACAAATGAAGTCAGAAAGGTTTGAGAATTGATGATGCGGCTTTGAATGGTGCATTTTGAACACACAAAAAGTCTCGAGGTCAAGTAATTTCAAAAAATTGAAATCCCTTTGTAACAAACGAGTTTCCGTATGAAACCCTGATACTTCGAAAGAGATTGCCCGTTTTGTAGACGAAGTGCATCCAGTTTTTGTCGTAGCCCTCTCAACTTTTCAGCACATTCTATGTGGGTGAAATGATGATACCATGCCAACTTTCAACCTTTTGAGAGTTCAATTGTAGTGCTTTTCATTTCCAGGGTCATATAGCTAAAAAAATAAGTAAATGCATGAAAAGTAACAAATGAACATAGAAAGGGTTTAAAATTGATGATGTGGCTTTGAATGGTGCATTTTCAACACACAAAAAGTCTGGAGTTCAAATAAGTTAAAAAAAACAAATCCCTATGTAACAAACGAGTTTCCGTTTAAAACCGGGATACTTCGAAAGAGATTGTCCGTTTTTTACATGAAGTGCATCCATTTTTTGCCGTAACCCTCTCAACTTTTTAGCACATTCTATGTGGGTGAAATGATGATACCGTCCCATCTTTCAACCCTTTCAGAGTTCATTTGTAGTGCTTTTCATTTTCAGTGTCATATAGCTCAAAAAAATGAGATCCTTTGTAACACACGAGTTTCCGTATGAAAGCCTGATACTTCGAAAGAGATTGTTCGTTTTGTATATGAAGTGCATCCATGTTTTGCCGTAACCCTCTCAACTTTTTAGCACATTCTATGTGGGTGAAATGATGATACCCTGCCAACGTTCAACCTTTTGAGAGTTCATTTGTAGAGCTTTTCATTTTCAGGGTCATATAGCTCAAAAAATCAGTAAATGCATGAAAAATAACAAATGAAGTCAGAAAGGTTTGAGAATTGATGATGTGGCTGTGAATGGTGCATTTTGAACACACAAAAAGTCTCGAGTTCAAGTAATTTCAAAAAATTGAAATCCCTTTGTAACACACGAGTTTCCGTATGAAAGCCTGATACTTCAAAAGAGATTGTTCGTTTTGTACACGAAGTGCATCCATGTTTTGCCGTAACCCTCTCAACTTTTTAGCACATTCTATGTGGGTGAAATGATGATACCCTGCCAACTTTCAACCTTTTGAGAGTTTATTTGTAGAGCTTTTCATTTTCAGGGTCATATAGCTCAGAAAATCAGTAAATGCATGAAAAATAACAAATGAAGTCAGAAAGGTTTGAGAATTGATGATGTGGCTTTGAATGGTGCATTTTGAACACACAAAAAGTCTCGAGTTCAAGTAATTTAAAAAAATTGTAATCCCTTTGTAACACACGAGTTTCCGTATGAAAGCCTGATACTTCGAAAGAGATTGTTCGTTTTGTACACGAAGTGCATCCATGTTTTGCCGTAACCCTCTCAACTTTTTAGCACATTCTATGTGGGTGAAATGATGATACCATGCCAACTTTCAACCTTTTGAGAGTTCATTGTATGGCTTTTCATTTTCAGGGTCATATAGCTCAAAAAAATCAGTAAATGCATGAAAAATAACAAATGAAGTCAGAAAAGTTTGAGAATTGATGATGCGGCTTTGAATGGTGCATTTTGAACACACAAAAAGTCTCGAGTTCAAGTAATTTCAAAAAATTGAAATCCCTTTGTAACAAACGAGTTTCCGTATGAAACCCTGATACTTCGAAAGAGATTGCCCGTTTTGTAGACGAAGTGCATCCAGTTTTTGTCGTAGCCCTCTCAACTTTTTAGCACATTCTATGTGGGTGAAATGATGATACCATGCCAACTTTCAACCTTTTGAGAGTTCATTGTAGGGCTTTTCATTTCCAGGGTCATATAGCTCAAAAAAATCAGTAAATGCATGAAAAATAACAAATGAAGTCAGAAAGGTTTGAGAATTGGTGATGCGGCTTTGAATGGTGCATTTTGAATACACAAAAAGTCTCGAGTTCAAGTAATTTCAAAAAATTGAAATCCCTTTGTAACAAATAAGTTTCCGTATGAAACCCTGATACTTCGAAAGAGATTGCCCGTTTTGTAGACGAAGTGCAACCAGTTTTTGTCGTAGCCCTCTCAACTTTTCAGCACATTCTATGTGGCTGAAATGATGATACCATGCCAACTTTCAACCTTTTCAGAGTGCAATTGCAGTGCTTTTCATTTCCAGAGTCATATAGCTAAAAAATAAGTAAATGTATGAAAAGTAACAAATGAACACAAAAAGGGTTTAAAATTGTTGATGTGGCTTTGAATGGTGCATTTTGAACACACACAAAGTCTGGAGTTCAAATAAGTTAAAAAAACAAATCCCTATGTACCAAACGAGTTTCCGTATAAAACCGGGATACTTCGAAAGAGATTGTCCGTTTTTTACATGAAGTGCATCCATTTTTTGCCGTAACCCTCTCAACTTTTTAGCACATTCTATGTGGGTGAAATGATGATACCGTGCCATCTTTCAACCTTTTCAGAGTTCATTTGTAGTGCTTTTCATTTTCAGTGTCATATAGCTCAAAAAAATGAGATCCTTTGTAACACACGAGTTTCCGTATGAAAGCCAGATACTTCGAAAGAGATTGTTCGTTTTGTACACGAAGTGCATCCATGTTTTGCCGTAACCCTCTCAACTTTTTAGCACATTCTATGTGGGTGAAATGATGATACCCTGCCAACTTTCAACCTTTTGAGAGTTCATTTGTAGAGCTTTTCATTTTCAAGGTCATATAGCTCAAAAAAATAGTAAATGCATGAAAAATAACAAATGAAGTCAGAAAGGTTTGAGAATTGATGATGTGGGTTTGAATGGTGCATTTTGAACACACAAAAAGTCTCTAGTTCAAGTAATTTCAAAAAAATGAAATCCCTTTGTAACACACGAGTTTCCGTATGAAAGTCCCGATACTTCGAAAGAGATTGTTCGTTTTGTACACGAAGTGCATCCATGGTTTGCCGTAACCCTCTCAACTTTTTAGCACATTCTATGTGGGTGAAATGATGATACCCTGCCAACTTTCAACCTTTTGAGAGTTCATTTGTAGAGCTTTTCATTTTCAGGGTCATATAGCTCAAAAAATCAGTAAATGCATGAAAAATAACAAATGAAGTCAAAAAGGTTTGAGAATTGATGATGCGGCTTTGAATGGTGCATTTTGAACACACAAAAAGTCTCAAGTTCAAGTAATTTCAAAAAATTGAAATCCCTTTGTAACAAACGAGTTTCCGTATGAAACCCTGATACTTCGAAAGAGATTGCTCGTTTTGTAGACGAAGTGCATCCAGTTTTTGTCGTAGCCCTCTCAACTTTTCAGCACATTCTATGTGGCTGAAATGATGATACCATGCCAACTTTCAACCTTTTCAGAGTGCAATTGTAGTGCTTTTCATTTCCAGGGTCATATAGCTAAAAAATAAGTAAATGTATGAAAAGTAACAAATGAACACAGAAAGGGTTTAAAATTGATGATGTGGCTTTGAATGGTGCATTTTGAACACACACAAAGTCTGCAATTCAAATAAGTTAAAAAAACAAATCCCTATGTAACAAACGAGTTTCCGTATAAAACCGGGATACTTCGAAAGAGATTGTCCGTTTTTTACATGAAGTGCATCCATTTTTTGCCGTAACCCTCTCAACTTTTTAGCACATTCTATGTGGGTGAAATGATGATACCGTGCCATCTTTCAACCTTTTCAGAGTTCATTTGTAGTGCTTTTCATTTTCAGTGTCATATAGCTCAAAAAAATGAGATCCTTTGTAACACACGAGTTTCCGTATGAAAGCCAGATACTTCGAAAGAGATTGTTCGTTTTGTACACGAAGTGCATCCATGTTTTGCCGTAACCCTCTCAACTTTTTAGCACATTCTATGTGGGTGAAATGATGATACCCTGCGAACTTTCAACCTATTGAGAGTTCATTTGTAGAGCTTTTCATTTTCAAGGTCATATAGCTCAAAAAATCAGTAAATGCATGAAAAATAACAAATGAAGTCAGAAAGGTTTGAGAATTGATGATGTGGATTTGAATGGTGCATTTTGAACACACAAAAAGTCTCGAGTTCAAGTAATTTCAAAAAAATGAAATCCCTTTGTAACACACGAGTTTCCGTATGAAAGCCCGATACTTCGAAAGAGATTGTTCGTTTTGTACACGAAGTGCATCCATGTTTTGCCGTAACCCTCTCAACTTTTTAGCACATTCTATGTGGGTGAAATGATGATACCCTGCCAACTTTCAACCTTTTGAGAGTTCATTTGTAGAGCTTTTCATTTTCAGGGTCATATAGCTCAAAAAATCAGTAAATGCATGAAAAATAACAAATGAAGTCAGAAAGGTTTGTGAATTGATGATGCGGCTTTGAATGGTGCATTTTGAACACACAAAAAGCCTCAAGTTCAAGTAATTTCAAAAAATTGAAATCGCTTTGTAACAAACGAGTTTCCGTATGAAACCCTGATACTTCGAAAGAGATTGCCCGTTTTGTAGACGAAGTGCATCCAGTTTTTGTCGTAGCCCTCTCAACTTTTCAGCACATTCTATGTGGCTGAAATGATGATACCATGCCAACTTTCAACCTTTTCAGAGTGCAATTGTAGTGCTTTTCATTTCCAGGGTCATATAGCTAAAAAATAAGTAAATGTATGAAAAGTAACAAATGAACACAGAAAGGGTTTAAAATTGATGATGTGGCTTTGAATGGTGCATTTTGAACACACACAAAGTCTGGAGTTCAAATAAGTTAAAAAAACAAATCCCTATGTAACAAACGAGTTTCCGTATAAAACCGGGATACTTCGAAAGAGATTGTCCGTTTTTTACATGAAGTGCATCCATTTTTTGCCGTAACCCTCTCAACTTTTTAGCACATTCTATGTGGGTGAAATGATGATACCGTGCCATCTTTCAACCTTTTCAGAGTTCATTTGTAGTGCTTTTCATTTTCAGTGTCATATAGCTCAAAAAAATGAGATCCTTTGTAACACACGAGTTTCCGTATGAAAGCCAGATACTTCGAAAGAGATTGTTCGTTTTGTACACGAAGTGCATCCATGTTTCGCCGTAACCCTCTCAACTTTTTATCACATTCTATGTGGGTGAAATGATGATACCCTGCCAACTTTCAACCTTTTGAGAGTTCATTTGTAGAGCTTTTCATTCTCAGGGCCATATAGCTCAAAAAATCAGTAAAGGCATGAAAAATAACAAATGAAGTCAGAAAGGTTTGAGAATTGATGATGTGGCTTTGAATGGTGCATTTTGAACACACAAAAAGTCTCGAGTTCAAGTAATTTGAAAAAAATGAAATCCCTTTGTAACACACCAGTTTCCGTATGAAAACCTGATACTTCGAAAGAGATTGTTCGTTTTGTACACGAAGTGCATCCATGTTTTGCCGTAACCCTCTCAACTTATTAGCACATTCTATGTGGGTGAAATGATGATACCATGCCAACTTTCAACCTTTTGAGAGTTCATTGTAGGGCTTTTCATTTTCAGGGTCATATAGCTCAAAAAAATCAGTAAATGCATGAAAAATAACAAATGAAGTCAGAAAGGTTTGAGAATTGGTGATGCGGCTTTGAATGGTGCATTTTGAACACACAAAAAGTCTCGAGTTCAAGTAATTTCAAAAAATTGAAATCCCTTTGTAACAAACGAGTTTCCGTATGAAACCCTGATACTTCGAAAGAGATTGCCCGTTTTGTAGACGAAGTGCATCCAGTTTTTGTCGTAGCCCTCTCAACTTTTCAGCACATTCTATGTGGCTGAAATGATGATACCATGCCAACTTTCAACCTTTTCAGAGTGCAATTGTAGTGCTTTTCATTTCCAGGGTAATATAGCTAAAAAAATAAGTAAATGTATGAAAAGTAACAAATGAACACAGAAAGGGTTTAAAATTGATGATGCGGCTTTGAATGGTGCATTTTGAACACACACAAAGTCTGGAGTTCAAATAAGTTAAGAAAAACAAATCCCTATGTAACCAACGAGTTTCCGTATAAAACCGGGACACTTCGAAAGAGATTGTCCGTTTTTTACATGAAGTGCATCCATTTTTTGCCGTAACCCTCTCAACTTTTTAGCACATTCTATGTGGGTGAAATGATGATACCGTGCCATCTTTCAACCTTTTCAGAGTTCATTTGTAGTGCTTTTCATTTTCAGTGTCATATAGCTCAAAAAAATGAGATCCTTTGTAACACACGAGTTTCCGTATGAAAGCCAGATACTTCGAAAGAGATTGTTCGTTTTGTACACGAAGTGCATCCATGTTTCGCCGTAACCCTCTCAACTTTTTATCACATTCTATGTGGGTGAAATGATGATACCCTGCCAACTTTCAACCTTTTGAGAGTTCATTTGTAGAGCTTTTCATTTTCAGGGCCATATAGCTCAAAAAATCAGTAAATGCATGAAAAATAACAAATGAAGTCAGAAAGGTTTGAGAATTGATGATGTGGCTTTGAATGGTGCATTTTGAACACACAAAAAGTCTCGAGTTCAAGTAATTTGAAAAAAATGAAATCCCTTTGTAACACACCAGTTTCCGTATGAAAACCTGATACTTCGAAAGAGATTGTTCGTTTTGTACACGAAGTGCATCCATGTTTTGCCGTAACCCTCTCAACTTATTAGCACATTCTATGTGGGTGAAATGATGATACCATGCCAACTTTCAACCTTTTGAGAGTTCATTGTAGGGCTTTTCATTTTCAGGGTCAGATAGCTCAAAAAAATCAGTAAATGCATGAAAAATAACAAATGAAGTCAGAAAGGTTTGAGAATTGGTGATGCGGCTTTGAATGGTGCATTTTGAACACACAAAAAGTCTCGAGTTCAAGTAATTTCAAAAAATTGAAATCCCTTTGTAACAAACGAGTTTCCGTATGAAACCCTGATACTTCGAAAGAGATTGCCCGTTTTGTAGACGAAGTGCATCCAGTTTTTGTCGTAGCCCTCTCAACTTTTCAGCACATTCTATGTGGCTGAAATGATGATACCATGCCAACTTTCAACCTTTTCAGAGTGCAATTGTAGTGCTTTTCATTTCCAGGGTCATATAGCTAAAAAAATAAGTAAATGTATGAAAAGTAACAAATGAACACAGAAAGGGTTTAAAATTGATGATGTGGCTTTGAATGGTGCTTTTTGAACACACACAAAGTCTTGAGTTCAAATAAGTTAAAAAAAACAAATCCCTATGTAACAAACGAGTTTCCGTATAAAACCGGGATACTTCGAAAGAGATTGTCCGTTTTTTACATGAAGTGCATCCATTTTTTGCCGTAACCCTCTCAACTTTTTAGCATATTCTATGTGGGTGAAATGATGATACCGTGCCATCTTTCAACCTTTTCAGAGTTCATTTGTAGTGCTTTTCATTTTCAGTGTCATATAGCTCAAAAAAATGAGATCCGTTGTAACACACGAGTTTCCGTATGAAAGCCAGATACTTCGAAAGAGATTGTTCGTTTTGTACACGAAGTGCATCCATGTTTCGCCGTAACCCTCTCAACTTTTTATCACATTCTATGTGGGTGAAATGATGATACCCTGCCAACTTTCAACCTTTTGAGAGTTCATTTGTAGATCTTTTCATTTTCAGGGCCATATAGCTCAAAAAATCAGTAAATGCATGAAAAATAACAAATGAAGTCAGAAAGGTTTGAGAATTGATGATGTGGCTTTGAATGGTGCATTTTGAACACACAAAAAGTCTCGAGTTCAAGTAATTTGAAAAAAATGAAATCCCTTTGTAACACACCAGTTTCCGTATGAAAACCTGATACTTCGAAAGAGATTGTTCGTTTTGTACACGAAGTGCATCCATGTTTTGCCGTAACCCTCTCAACTTATTAGCACATTCTATGTGGGTGAAATGATGATACCATGCCAACTTTCAACCTTTTGAGAGTTCATTGTAGGGCTTTTCATTTTCAGGGTCATATAGCTCAAAAAAATCAGTAAATGCATGAAAAATAACAAATGAAGTCAGAAAGGTTTGAGAATTGGTGATGCGGCTTTGAATGGTGCATTTTGAACACACAAAAAGTCTCGAGTTCAAGTAGTTTCAAAAAATTGAAATCCCTTTGTAACAAACGAGTTTCCGTATGAAACCCTGATACTTCGAAAGAGATTGCCCGTTTTGTAGACGAAGTGCATCCAGTTTTTGTCGTAGCCCTCTCAACTTTTCAGCACATTCTATGTGGCTGAAATGATGATACCATGGCAACTTTCAACCTTTTCAGAGTGCAATTGTAGTGCTTTTCATTTCCAGGGTCATATAGCTAAAAATTTAAGTAAATGTATGAAAAGTAACAAATGAACACAGAAAGGGTTTAAAATTGATGATGTGGCTTTGAATGGTGCATTTTGAACACACACAAAGTCTGGAGTTCAAATAAGTTAAAAAAACAAATCCCTATGTAACAAACGAGTTTCCGTATAAAACCGGGATACTTCGAAAGAGATTGTCCGTTTTTACATGAAAGGCATCCATTTTTTGCCGTAACCCTCTCAACTTTTTAGCACATTCTATGTGGGTGAAATGATGATACCGTGCCATCTTTCAACCTTTTCAGAGTTCATTTGTAGTGCTTTTCATTTTCAGTGTCATATAGCTCAAAAAAATGAGATCCTTTGTAACACACAAGTTTCCGTATGAAAGCCAGATACTTCGAAAGAGATTGTTCGTTTTGTACACGAAGTGCATCCATGTTTCGCCGTAACACTCTCAACTTTTTATCACATTCTATGTGGGTGAAATGATGATACCCTGCCAACTTTCAACCTTTTGAGAGTTCATTTGTAGAGCTTTTCATTTTCAGGGCCATATAGCTCAAAAAATCAGTAAATGCATGAAAAATAACAAATGAAGTCAGAAAGGTTTGAGAATTGATGATGTGGCTTTGAATGGTGCATTTTGAACACACAAAAAGTCTCGAGTTCAAGTAATATTGAAAAAAATGAAATCCCCTTGTAACACACCAGTTTCCGTATGAAAACCTGATACTTCGAAAGAGATTGTTCGTTTTGTACACGAAGTGCATCCATGTTTTGCCGTAACCCTCTCAACTTATTAGCACATTCTATGTGGGTGAAATGATGATACCATGCCAACTTTCAACCTTTTGAGAGTTCATTGTAGGGCTTTTCATTTTCAGGGTCATATAGCTCAAAAAAATCAGTAAATGCATGAAAAATAACAAATGAAGTCAGAAAGGTTTGAGAATTGGTGATGCGGCTTTGAATGGTGCATTTTGAACACACAAAAAGTCTCGAGTTCAAGTAATTTAAAAAAATTGAAATCCCTTTGTAACACACGAGTTTCCGTATGAAAGCCTGATACTTCGAAAGAGATTGTTCGTTTTGTACACGAAGTGCATCCATGTTTTGCCGTAACCCTCTCAACTTTTTAGCACATTCTATGTGGGTGAAATGATGATACCATGCCAACTTTCAACCTTTTGAGAGTTCATTGTAGGGCTTTTCATTTTTAGGGTCAGATAGCTCAAAAAAATAAGTAAATGCATGAAAAATAACAAATGAAGTCAGAAAGGTTTGAGAATTGGTGATGCGGCTTTGAATGGTGCATTTTGAACACACAAAAAGTCTCGAGTTCAAGTAATTTCAAAAAATTGAAATCCCTTTGTAACAAACGAGTTTCCGTATGAAACCCTGATACTTCGAAAGAGATTGCCCGTTTTGTAGACGAAGTGCATCCAGTTTTTGTCGTAGCCCTCTCAACTTTTCAGCACATTCTATGTGGCTGAAATGATGATACCATGCCAACTTTCAACCTTTTCAGAGTGCAATTGTAGTGCTTTTCATTTCCAGGGTCATATAGCTAAAAAAATAAGTAAATGTATGAAAAGTAACAAATGAACACAGAAAGGGTTTAAAATTGATGATGTGGCTTTGAATGGTGCATTCTGAACACACACAAAGTCTTGAGTTCAAATAAGTTAAAAAAAACAAATCCCTATGTAACAAACGAGTTTCCGTATAAAACCGGGATACTTCGAAAGAGATTGTCCGTTTTTTACATGAAGTGCATCCATTTTTTGCCGTAACCCTCTCAACTTTTTAGCACATTCTATGTGGGTGAAATGATGATACCGTGCCATCTTTCAACCTTTTCAGAGTTCATTTGTAGTGCTTTTCATTTTCAGTGTCATATAGCTCAAAAAAATGAGATCCTTTGTAACACACGAGTTTCCGTATGAAAGCCAGATACTTCGAAAGAGATTGTTCGTTTTGTACACGAAGTGCATCCATGTTTCGCCGTAACCCTCTCAACTTTTTATCACATTCTATGTGGGTGAAATGATGATACCCTGCCAACTTTCAACCTTTTGAGAGTTCATTTGTAGAGCTTTTCATTTTCAGGGCCATATAGCTCAAAAAATCAGTAAATGCATGAAAAATAACAAATGAAGTCAGAAAGGTTTGAGAATTGATGATGTGGCTTTGAATGGTGCATTTTGAACACACAAAAAGTCTCGAGTTCAAGTAATTTGAAAAAAATGAAATCCCTTTGTAACACACCAGTTTCCGTATGAAAACCTGATACTTCGAAAGAGATTGTTCGTTTTGTACACGAAGTGCATCCATGTTTTGCCGTAACCCTCTCAACTTATTAGCACATTCTATGTGGGTGAAATGATGATACCATGCCAACTTTCAACCTTTTGAGAGTTCATTGTAGGGCTTTTCATTTTCAGGGTCATATAGCTCAAAAAAATCAGTAAATGCATGAAAAATAACAAATGAAGTCAGAAAGGTTTGAGAATTGGTGATGCGGCTTTGAATGGTGCATTTTGAACACACAAAAAGTCTCGAGTTCAAGTAATTTAAAAAAATTGAAATCCCTTTGTAACACACGAGTTTCCGTATGAAAGCCTGATACTTCGAAAGAGATTGTTCGTTTTGTACACGAAGTGCATCCATGTTTTGCCGTAACCCTCTCAACTTTTTAGCACATTCTATGTGGGTGAAATGATGATACCATGCCAACTTTCAACCTTTTGAGAGTTCATTGTAGGGCTTTTCATTTTCAGGGTCATATAGCTCAAAAAAATCAGTAAATGCATGAAAAATAACAAATGAAGTCAGAAAGGTTTGAGAATTGATGATGCGGCTTTGAATGGTGCATTTTGAACACACAAAAAGCCTCAAGTTCAAGTAATTTCAAAAAATTGAAATCCCTTTGTAACAAACGAGTTTCCGTATGAAACCCTGATACTTCGAAAGAGATTGCCCGTTTTGTAGACGAAGTGCATCCAGTTTTTGTCGTAGCCCTCTCAACTTTTCAGCACATTCTATGTGGCTGAAATGATGATACCATGCCAACTTTCAACCTTTTCAGAGTGCAATTGTAGTGCTTTTCATTTCCAGGGTAATATAGCTAAAAAAATAAGTAAATGTATGAAAAGTAACAAATGAACACAGAAAGGGTTTAAAATTGATGATGCGGCTTTGAATGGTGCACTTTGAACACACACAAAGTCTGGAGTTCAAATAAGTTAAGAAAAACAAATCCCTATGTAACCAACGAGTTTCCGTATAAAACCGGGATACTTCGAAAGAGATTGTCCGTTTTTTACATGAAGTGCATCCATTTTTTGCCGTAACCCTCTCAACTTTTTAGCACATTCTATGTGGGTGAAATGATGATACCGTGCCATCTTTCAACCTTTTCAGAGTTCATTTGTAGTGCTTTTCATTTTTAGTGTCATATAGCTCAAAAAAATGAGATCCTTTGTAACACACGAGTTTCCGTATGAAAGCCAGATACTTCGAAAGAGATTGTTCGTTTTGTACACGAAGTGCATCCATGTTTCGCCGTAACCCTCTCAACTTTTTATCACATTCTATGTGGGTGAAATGATGATACCCTGCCAACTTTCAACCTTTTGAGAGTTCATTTGTAGAGCTTTTCATTTTCAGGGCCATATAGCTCAAAAAATCAGTAAATGCATGAAAAATAACAAATGAAGTCAGAAAGGTTTGAGAATTGATGATGTGGCTTTGAATGGTGCATTTTGAACACACAAAAAGTCTCGAGTTCAAGTAATTTGAAAAAAATGAAATCCCTTTGTAACACACCAGTTTCCGTATGAAAACCTGATACTTCGAAAGAGATTGTTCGTTTTGTACACGAATTGCATCCATGTTTTGCCGTAACCCTCTCAACTTATTAGCACATTCTATGTGGGTGAAATGATGATACCATGCCAACTTTCAACCTTTTGAGAGTTCATTGTAGGGCTTTTCATTTTCAGGGTCATATAGCTCAAAAAAATCAGTAAATGCATGAAAAATAACAAATGAAGTCAGAAAGGTTTGAGAATTGGTGATGCGGCTTTGAATGGTGCATTTTGAACACACAAAAAGTCTCGAGTTCAAGTAATTTCAAAAAATTGAAATCCCTTTGTAACAAACGAGTTTCCGTATGAAACCCTGATACTTCGAAAGAGATTGCCCGTTTTGTAGACGAAGTGCATCCAGTTTTTGTCGTAGCCCTCTCAACTTTTCAGCACATTCTATGTGGCTGAAATGATGATACCATGCCAACTTTCAACCTTTTCAGAGTGCAATTGTAGTGCTTTTCATTTCCAGGGTCATATAGCTAAAAAAATAAGTAAATGTATGAAAAGTAACAAATGAACACAGAAAGGGTTTAAAATTGATGATGTGGCTTTGAATGGTGCATTTTGAACACACACAAAGTCTGGAGTTCAAATAAGTTAAAAAAACAAATCCCTATGTAACAAACGAGTTTCCGTATAAAACCGGGATACTTCGAAAGAGATTGTCCGTTTTTTACATGAAGTGCATCCATTTTTTGCCGTAACCCTCTCAACTTTTTAGCACATTCTATGTGGGTGAAATGATGATACCGTGCCATCTTTCAACCTTTTCAGAGTTCATTTGTAGTGCTTTTCATTTTCAGTGTCATATAGCTCAAAAAAATGAGATCCTTTGTAACACACGAGTTTCCGTATGAAAGCCAGATACTTCGAAAGAGATTGTTCGTTTTGTACACGAAGTGCATCCATGTTTCGCCGTAACCCTCTCAACTTTTTATCACATTCTATGTGGGTGAAATGATGATACCCTGCCAACTTTCAACCTTTTGAGAGTTCATTTGTAGAGCTTTTCATTTTCAGGGCCATATAGCTCAAAAAATCAGTAAATGCATGAAAAATAACGAATGAAGTCAGAAAGGTTTGAGAATTGATGATGTGGCTTTGAATGGTGCATTTTGAACACACAAAAAGTCTCGAGTTCAAGTAATTTGAAAAAAATGAAATCCCTTTGTAACACACCAGTTTCCGTATGAAAACCTGATACTTCGAAAGAGATTGTTCGTTTTGTACACGAAGTGCATCCATGTTTTGCCGTAACCCTCTCAACTTTTTAGCACATTCTATGTGGGTGAAATGATGATACCATGCCAACTTTCAACCTTTTGAGAGTTCATTGTAGGGCTTTTCATTTTCAGGGTCATATAGCTCAAAAAAATCAGTAAATGCATGAAAAATAACAAATGAAGTCAGAAAGGTTTGAGAATTTGTGATGCGGCTTTGAATGGTGCATTTTGAACACACAAAAAGTCTCGAGTTCAAGTAATTTCAAAACATTGAAATCCCTTTGTAACAAACGAGTTTCCGTATGAAACCCTGATACTTCGAAAGAGATTGCCCGTTTTGTAGACGAAGTGCATCCTGTTTTTGTCGTAGCCCTCTCAACTTTTCAACACATTCTATGTGGCTGAAATGATGATACCATGCCAACTTTCAACCTTTTCAGAGTGCAATTGTAGTGCTTTTCATTTCCAGGGTCATATAGCTAAAAAATTAAGTAAATGTATGAAAAGTAACAAATGAACACAGAAAGGGTTTAAAATTGATGATGTGGCTTTGAATGGTGCATTTTGAACACACACAAAGTCTGGAGTTCAAATAAGTTAAAAAAAACAAATCCCTATGTAACAAACGAGTTTCCGTATAAAACCGGGATACTTCGAAAGAGATTGTCCGTTTTTACATGAAGTGCATCCATTTTTTGCCGTAACCCTCTCAACTTTTTAGCACATTCTATGTGGGTGAAATGATGATACCGTGCCATCTTTCAACCTTTTCAGAGTTCATTTGTAGTGCTTTTCATTTTCAGTGTCATATAGCTCAAAAAAATGAGATCCTTTGTAACACACAAGTTTCCGTATGAAAGCCAGATACTTCGAAAGAGATTGTTCGTTTTGTACACGAAGTGCATCCATGTTTCGCCGTAACCCTCTCAACTTTTTATCACATTCTATGTGGGTGAAATGATGATACCCTGCCAACTTTCAACCTTTTGAGAGTTCATTTGTAGAGCTTTTCATTTTCAGGGCCATATAGCTCAAAAAATCAGTAAATGCATGAAAAATAACAAATGAAGTCAGAAAGGTTTGAGAATTTATGATGTGGCTTTGAATGGTGCATTTTGAACACACAAAAAGTCTCGAGTTCAAGTAATTTGAAAAAAATGAAATCCCTTTGTAACACACCAGTTTCCGTATGAAAACCTGATACTTCGAAAGAGATTGTTCGTTTTGTACACAAAGTGCATCCATGTTTTGCCGTAACCCTCTCAACTTATTAGCACATTCTATGTGGGTGAAATGATGATACCATGCCAACTTTCAACCTTTTGAGAGTTCATTGTAGGGCTTTTCATTTTCAGGGTCATATAGCTCAAAAAAATCAGTAAATGCATGAAAAATAACAAATGAAGTCAGAAAGGTTTGAGAATTGGTGATGCGGCTTTGAATGGTGCATTTTGAACACACAAAAAGTCTCGAGTTCAAGTAATTTCAAAAAATTGAAATCCCTTTGTAACAAACGAGTTTCCGTATGAAACCCTGATACTTCGAAAGAGATTGCCCGTTTTGTAGACGAAGTGCATCCAGTTTTTGTCGTAGCCCTCTCAACTTTTCAGCACATTCTATGTGGCTGAAATGATGATACCATGGCAACTTTCAACCTTTTCAGAGTGCAATTGTAGTGCTTTTCTTTTCCAGGGTCATATAGCTAAAAAAATAAGTAAATGTATGAAAAGTAACAAATGAACACAGAAAGGGTTTAAAATTGATGATGTGGCTTTGAATGGTGCATTTTGAACACACACAAAGTCTGGAGTTCAAATAAGTTAAAAAAAGCAAATCCGTATGTAACAAACGAGTTTCCGTATAAAACCGGGATACTTCGAAAGAGATTGTCCGTTTTTTACATGAAGTGCATCCATTTTTTGCCGTAACCCTCTCAACTTTTTAGCACATTCTATGTGGGTGAAATGATGATACCGTGCCATCTTTCAACCTTTTCAGAGTTCATTTGTAGTGCTTTTCATTTTCAGTGTCATATAGCTCAAAAAAATGAGATCCTTTGTAACACACGAGTTTCCGTATGAAAGCCAGATACTTCGAAAGAGATTGTTCGTTTTGTACACGAAGTGCATCCATGTTTCGCCGTAACCCTCTCAACTTTTTATCACATTCTATGTGGGTGAAATGATGATACCCTGCCAACTTTCAACCTTTTGAGAGTTCATTTGTAGAGCTTTTCATTTTCAGGGCCATATAGCTCAAAAAATCAGTAAATGCATGAAAAATAACAAATGAAGTCAGAAAGGTTTGAGAATTGATGATGTGGCTTTGAATGGTGCATTTTGAACACACGAAAAGTCTCGAGTTCAAGTAATTTGAAAAAAATGAAATCCCTTTGTAACACACCAGTTTCCGTATGAAAACCTGATACTTCGAAAGAGATTGTTCGTTTTGTACACGAAGTGCATCCATGTTTTGCCGTAACCCTCTCAACTTATTAGCACATTCTATGTGGGTGAAATGATGATACCATGCCAACTTTCAACCTTTTGAGAGTTCATTGTAGGGCTTTTCATTTTCAGGGTCATATAGCTCAAAAAAATCAGTAAATGCATGAAAAATAACAAATGAAGTCAGAAAGGTTTGAGAATTGGTGATGCGGCTTTGAATGGTGCATTTTGAACACACAAAAAGTCTCGAGTTCAAGTAATTTCAAAAAATTGAAATCCCTTTGTAACAAACGAGTTTCCGTATGAAACCCTGATACTTCGAAAGAGATTGCCCGTTTTGTAGACGAAGTGCATCCAGTTTTTGTCGTAGCCCTCTCAACTTTTCAGCACATTCTATGTGGCTGAAATGATGATACCATGGCAACTTTCAACCTTTTCAGAGTGCAATTGTAGTGCTTTTCGTTTCCAGGGTCATATAGCTAAAAAAATAAGTAAATGTATGAAAAGTAACAAATGAACACAGAAAGGGTTTAAAATTGATGATGTGGCTTTGAATGGTGCATTTTGAACACACACAAAGTCTGGAGTTCAAATAAGTTAAAAAAAGCAAATCCGTATGTAACAAACGACTTTCCGTATAAAACCGGGATACTTCGAAAGAGATTGTCCGTTTTTTACATGAAGTGCATCCATTTTTTGCCGTAACCCTCTCAACTTTTTAGCACATTCTATGTGGGTGAAATGATGATACCGTGCCATCTTTCAACCTTTTCAGAGTTCATTTGTAGTGCTTTTCATTTTCAGTGTCATATAGCTCAAAAAAATGAGATCCTTTGTAACACACGAGTTTCCGTATGAAAGCCAGATACTTCGAAAGAGATTGTTCGTTTTGTACACGAAGTGCATCCATGTTTCGCCGTAACCCTCTCAACTTTTTATCACATTCTATGTGGGTGAAATGATGATACCCTGCCAACTTTCAACCTTTTGAGAGTTCATTTGTAGAGCTTTTCATTTTCAGGGCCATATAGCTCAAAAAATCAGTAAATGCATGAAAAATAACAAATGAAGTCAGAAAGGTTTGAGAATTGATGATGTGGCTTTGAATGGTGCATTTTGAACACACGAAAAGTCTCGAGTTCAAGTAAATTGAAAAAAATGAAATCCCTTTGTAACACACCAGTTTCCGTATGAAAACCTGATACTTCGAAAGAGATTGTTCGTTTTGTACACGAAGTGCATCCATGTTTTGCCGTAACCCTCTCAACTTATTAGCACATTCTATGTGGGTGAAATGATGATACCATGCCAACTTTCAACCTTTTGAGAGTTCATTGTAGGGCTTTTCATTTTCAGGGTCATATAGCTCAAAAAAATCAGTAAATGCATGAAAAATAACAAATGAAGTCAGAAAGGTTTGAGAATTGGTGATGCGGCTTTGAATGGTGCATTTTGAACACACAAAAAGTCTCGAGTTCAAGTAATTTCAAAAAATTGAAATCCCTTTGTAACAAACGAGTTTCCGTATGAAACCCTGATACTTCGAAAGAGATTGCCCGTTTTGTAGACGAAGTGCATCCAGTTTTTGTCGTAGCCCTCTCAACTTTTCAGCACATTCTATGTGGCTGAAATGATGATACCATGCCAACTTTCAACCTTTTCAGAGTGCAATTGTAGTGCTTTTCATTTCCAGGGTAATATAGCTAAAAAAATAAGTAAATGTATGAAAAGTAACAAATGAACACAGAAAGGGTTTAAAATTGATGATGCGGCTTTGAATGGTGCACTTTGAACACACACAAAGTCTGGAGTTCAAATAAGTTAAGAAAAACAAATCCCTATGTAACCAACGAGTTTCCGTATAAAACCGGGATACTTCGAAAGAGATTGTCCGTTTTTTACATGAAGTGCATCCATTTTTTGCCGTAACCCTCTCAACTTTTTAGCACATTCTATGTGGGTGAAATGATGATACCGTGCCATCTTTCAACCTTTTCAGAGTTCATTTGTAGTGCTTTTCATTTTCAGTGTCATATAGCTCAAAAAAATGAGATCCTTTGTAACACACGAGTTTCCGTATGAAAGCCAGATACTTCGAAAGAGATTGTTCGTTTTGTACACGAAGTGCATCCATGTTTCGCCGTAACCCTCTCAACTTTTTATCACATTCTATGTGGGTGAAATGATGATACCCTGCCAACTTTCAACCTTTTGAGAGTTCATTTGTAGAGCTTTTCATTTTCAGGGCCATATAGCTCAAAAAATCAGTAAATGCATGAAAAATAACAAATGAAGTCAGAAAGGTTTGAGAATTGATGATGTGGCTTTGAATGGTGCATTTTGAACACACAAAAAGTCTCGAGTTCAAGTAATTTCAAAAAATTGAAATCCCTTTGTAACACACCAGTTTCCGTATGAAAACCTGATACTTCGAAAGAGATTGTTCGTTTTGTACACGAAGTGCATCCATGTTTTGCCGTAACCCTCTCAACTTATTAGCACATTCTATGTGGGTGAAATGATGATTCCATGCCAACTTTCAACCTTTTGAGAGTTCATTGTAGGGCTTTTCATTTTCAGGGTCATATAGCTCAAAAAAATCAGTAAATGCATGAAAAATAACAAATGAAGTCAGAAAGGTTTGAGAATTGGTGATGCGGCTTTGAATGGTGCATTTTGAACACACAAAAAGTCTCGAGTTCAAGTAATTTCAAAAAATTGAAATCCCTTTGTAACAAACGAGTTTCCGTATGAAACCCTGATACTTCGAAAGAGATTGCCCGTTTTGTAGACGAAGTGCATCCAGTTTTTGTCGTAGCCCTCTCAACTTTTCAGCACATTCCATGTGGCTGAAATGATGATACCATGCCAACTTTCAACCTTTTCAGAGTGCAATTGTAGTGCTTTTCATTTCCAGGGTCATATAGCTGAAAAAATAAGTAAATGTATGAAAAGTAACAAATGAACACAGAAAGGGTTTAAAATTGATGATGTGGCTTTGAATGGTGCATTTTGAACACACACAAAGTCTCGAGTTCAAATAAGTTAAAAAAACAAATCCCTATGTAACAAACGAGTTTCCGTATAAAACCGGGATACTTCGAAAGAGATTGTCCGTTTTTTACATGAAGTGCATCCATTTTTTGCCGTAACCCTCTCAACTTTTTAGCACATTCTATGTGGGTGAAATGATGATACCGTGCCATCTTTCAACCTTTTCAGAGTTCATTTGTAGTGCTTTTCATTTTCAGTGTCATATAGCTCAAAAAAATGAGATCCTTTGTAACACACGAGTTTCCGTATGAAAGCCAGATACTTCGAAAGAGATTGTTCGTTTTGTACACGAAGTGCATCCATGTTTCGCCGTAACCCTCTCAACTTTTTATCACATTCTATGTGGGTGAAATGATGATACCCTGCCAACTTTCAACCTTTTGAGAGTTCATTTGTAGAGCTTTTCATTTTCAGGGCCATATAGCTCAAAAAATCAGTAAATGAATGAAAAATAACAAATGAAGTCAGAAAGGTTTGAGTATTGATGATGTGGCTTTGAATGGCGCATTTTGAACACACAAAAAGTCTCCAGTTCAAGTAATTTGAAAAAAATGAAATCCCTTTGTAACACACCAGTTTCCGTATGAAAACCTGATACTTCGAAAGAGATTGTTAGTTTTGTACACGAAGTGCATCCATGTTTTGCCGTAACCCTCTCAACTTATTAGCACATTCTATGTGGGTGAAATGATGATACCATGCCAACTTTCAACCTTTTGAGAGTTCATTGTAGGGCTTTTCATTTTCAGGGTCATATAGCTCAAAAAAATCAGTAAATGCATGAAAAATAACAAATAAAGTCAGAAAGGTTTGAGAATTGGTGATGCGGCTTTGAATGGTGCATTTTGAACACACAAAAAGTCTCAAGTTCAAGTAATTTCAAAATCCCTTTGTAACAAACGAGTTTCCGTATGAAACCCTGATACTTCGAAAGAGATTGCCCGTTTTGTAGACGAAGTGCATCCAGTTTTTGTCGTAGCCCTCTCAACTTTTCAGCACATTCTATGTGGCTGAAATGATGATACCATGCCAACTTTCAACCTTTTCAGAGTGCAATTGTAGTGCTTTTCATTTCAAGGGTCATATAGCTAAAAAAATAAGTAAATGTATGAAAAGTAACAAATGAACACAGAAAGGGTTTAAAATTGATGATGTGGCTTTGAATGGTGCATTTTGAACACACACAAAGTCTGGAGTTCAAATAAGATAAAAAAAACAAATCCCTATGTAACAAACGAGTTTCCGTATAAAACCGGGATACTTCGAAAGAGATTGTCCGTTTTTTACATGAAGTGCATCCATTTTTTGCCGTAACCCTCTCAACTTTTTAGCACATTCTATGTGGGTGAAATGATGATACCGTGCCATCTTTCAACCTTTTCAGAGTTCATTTGTAGTGCTTTTCATTTTCAGTGTCATATAGCTCAAAAAAATGAGATCCTTTGTAACACACGAGTTTCCGTATGAAAGCCAGATACTTCGAAAGAGATTGTTCGTTTTGTACACGAAGTGCATCCATGTTTCGCCGTAACCCTCTCAACTTTTTATCACATTCTATGTGGGTGAAATGATGATACCCTGCCAACTTTCAACCTTTTGAGAGTTCATTTGTAGAGCTTTTAATTTTCAGGGCCATATAGCTCAAAAAATCAGTAAATGCATGAAAAATAACAAATGAAGTCAGAAAGGTTTGAGAATTGATGATGTGGCTTTGAATGGTGCATTTTGAACACACAAAAAGTCTCGAGTTCAAGTAATTTCAAAAAATTGAAATCCCTTTGTAACACACCAGTTTCCGTATGAAAACCTGATACTTCGAAAGAGATTGTTCGTTTTGTACACGAAGTGCATCCATGTTTTGCCGTAACCCTCTCAACTTATTAGCACATTCTATGTGGGTGAAATGATGATTCCATGCCAACTTTCAACCTTTTGAGAGTTCATTGTAGGGCTTTTCATTTTCAGGGTCATATAGCTCAAAAAAATCAGTAAATGCATGAAAAATAACAAATGAAGTCAGAAAGGTTTGAGAATTGGTGATGCGGCTTTGAATGGTGCATTTTGAACACACAAAAAGTCTCGAGTTCAAGTAATTTCAAAAAATTGAAATCCCTTTGTAACAAACGAGTTTCCGTATGAAACCCTGATACTTCGAAAGAGATTGCCCGTTTTGTAGACGAAGTGCATCCAGTTTTTGTCGTAGCCCTCTCAACTTTTCAGCACATTCTATGTGGCTGAAATGATGATACCATGCCAACTTTCAACCTTTTCAGAGTGCAATTGTAGTGCTTTTCATTTCCAGGGTAATATAGCTAAAAAAATAAGTAAATGTATGAAAAGTAACAAATGAACACAGAAAGGGTTTAAAATTGATGATGCGGCTTTGAATGGTGCACTTTGAACACACACAAAGTCTGGAGTTCAAATAAGTTAAGAAAAACAAATCCCTATGTAACCAACGAGTTTCCGTATAAAACCGGGATACTTCGAAAGAGATTGTCCGTTTTTTACATGAAGTGCATCCATTTTTTGCCGTAACCCTCTCAACTTTTTAGCACATTCTATGTGGGTGAAATGATGATACCGTGCCATCTTTCAACCTTTTCAGAGTTCATTTGTAGTGCTTTTCATTTTCAGTGTCATATAGCTCAAAAAAATGAGATCCTTTGTAACACACGAGTTTCCGTATGAAAGCCAGATACTTCGAAAGAGATTGTTCGTTTTGTACACGAAGTGCATCCATGTTTCGCCGTAACCCTCTCAACTTTTTATCACATTCTATGTGGGTGAAATGATGATACCCTGCCAACTTTCAACCTTTTGAGAGTTCATTTGTAGAGCTTTTCATTTTCAGGGCCATATAGCTCAAAAAATCAGTAAATGCATGAAAAATAACAAATGAAGTCAGAAAGGTTTGAGAATTGATGATGTGGCTTTGAATGGTGCATTTTGAACACACAAAAAGTCTCGAGTTCAAGTAATTTCAAAAAATTGAAATCCCTTTGTAACACACCAGTTTCCGTATGAAAACCTGATACTTCGAAAGAGATTGTTCGTTTTGTACACGAAGTGCATCCATGTTTTGCCGTAACCCTCTCAACTTATTAGCACATTCTATGTGGGTGAAATGATGATTCCATGCCAACTTTCAACCTTTTGAGAGTTCATTGTAGGGCTTTTCATTTTCAGGGTCATATAGCTCAAAAAAATCAGTAAATGCATGAAAAATAACAAATGAAGTCAGAAAGGTTTGAGAATTGGTGATGCGGCTTTGAATGGTGCATTTTGAACACACAAAAAGTCTCGAGTTCAAGTAATTTCAAAAAATTGAAATCCCTTTGTAACAAACGAGTTTCCGTATGAAACCCTGATACTTCGAAAGAGATTGCCCGTTTTGTAGACGAAGTGCATCCAGTTTTTGTCGTAGCCCTCTCAACTTTTCAGCACATTCCATGTGGCTGAAATGATGATACCATGCCAACTTTCAACCTTTTCAGAGTGCAATTGTAGTGCTTTTCATTTCCAGGGTCATATAGCTGAAAAAATAAGTAAATGTATGAAAAGTAACAAATGAACACAGAAAGGGTTTAAAATTGATGATGTGGCTTTGAATGGTGCATTTTGAACACACACAAAGTCTCGAGTTCAAATAAGTTAAAAAAACAAATCCCTATGTAACAAACGAGTTTCCGTATAAAACCGGGATACTTCGAAAGAGATTGTCCGTTTTTTACATGAAGTGCATCCAATTTTTTCCGTAACCCTCTCAACTTTTTAGCACATTCTATGTGGGTGAAATGATGATACCGTGCCATCTTTCAACCTTTTCAGAGTTCATTTGTAGTGCTTTTCATTTTCAGTGTCATATAGCTCAAAAAAATGAGATCCTTTGTAACACACGAGTTTCCGTATGAAAGCCAGATACTTCGAAAGAGATTGTTCGTTTTGTACACGAAGTGCATCCATGTTTCGCCGTAACCCTCTCAACTTTTTATCACATTCTATGTGGGTGAAATGATGATACCCTGCCAACTTTCAACCTTTTGAGAGTTCATTTGTAGAGCTTTTCATTTTCAGGGCCATATAGCTCAAAAAATCAGTAAATGAATGAAAAATAACAAATGAAGTCAGAAAGGTTTGAGTATTGATGATGTGGCTTTGAATGGCGCATTTTGAACACACAAAAAGTCTCGAGTTCAAGTAATTTGAAAAAAATGAAATCCCTTTGTAACACACCAGTTTCCGTATGAAAACCTGATACTTCGAAAGAGATTGTTAGTTTTGTACACGAAGTGCATCCATGTTTTGCCGTAACCCTCTCAACTTATTAGCACATTCTATGTGGGTGAAATGATGATACCATGCCAACTTTCAACCTTTTGAGAGTTCATTGTAGGGCTTTTCATTTTCAGGGTCATATAGCTCAAAAAAATCAGTAAATGCATGAAAAATAACAAATAAAGTCAGAAAGGTTTGAGAATTGGTGATGCGGCTTTAAATGGTGCATTTTGAACACACAAAAAGTCTCAAGTTCAAGTAATTTCAAAATCCCTTTGTAACAAACGAGTTTCCGTATGAAACCCTGATACTTCGAAAGAGATTGCCCGTTTTGTAGACGAAGTGCATCCAGTTTTTGTCGTAGCCCTCTCAACTTTTCAGCACATTCTATGTGGCTGAAATGATGATACCATGCCAACTTTCAACCTTTTCAGAGTGCAATTGTAGTGCTTTTCATTTCAAGGGTCATATAGCTAAAAAAATAAGTAAATGTATGAAAAGTAACAAATGAACACAGAAAGGGTTTAAAATTGATGATGTGGCTTTGAATGGTGCATTTTGAACACACACAAAGTCTGGAGTTCAAATAAGATAAAAAAAAAACAAATCCCTATGTAACAAACGAGTTTCCGTATAAAACCGGGATACTTCGAAAGAGATTGTCCGTTTTTTACATGAAGTGCATCCATTTTTTGCCGTAACCCTCTCAACTTTTTAGCACATTCTATGTGGGTGAAATGATGATACCGTGCCATCTTTCAACCTTTTCAGAGTTCATTTGTAGTGCTTTTCATTTTCAGTGTCATATAGCTCAAAAAAATGAGATCCTTTGTAACACACGAGTTTCCGTATGAAAGCCAGATACTTCGAAAGAGATTGTTTGTTTTATACACGAAGTGCATCCATGTTTCGCCGTAACCCTCTCAACTTTTTATCACATTCTATGTGGATGAAATGATGATACCCTGCCAACTTTCAACCTTTTGAGAGTTCATTTGTAGAGCTTTTAATTTTCAGGGCCATATAGCTCAAAAAATCAGTAAATGCATGAAAAATAACAAATGAAGTCAGAAAGGTTTGAGAATTGATGATGTGGCTTTGAATGGTGCATTTTGAACACACAAAAAGTCTCGAGTTCAAGTAATTTGAAAAAAATGAAATCCCTTTGTAACACACCAGTTTCCTTATGAAAACCTGATACTTCCAAAGAGATTGTTCGTTTTGTACACGAAGTGCATCCATGTTTTGCCGTAACCCTCTCAACTTATTAGCACATTCTATGTGGGTGAAATGATGATACCATGCCAACTTTCAACCTTTTGAGAGTTCATTGTAGGGCTTTTCATTTTCAGGGTCATATAGCTCAAAAAAATCAGTAAATGCATGAAAAATAACAAATGAAGTCAGAAAGGTTTGAGAATTGGTGATGCGGCTTTGAATGGTGCATTTTGAACACACAAAAAGTCTCGAGTTCAAGTAATTTCAAAAAATTGAAATCCCTTTGTAACAAACGAGTTTCCGTATGAAACCCTGATACTTCGAAAGAGATTGCCCGTTTTGTAGACGAAGTGCATCCAGTTTTTGTCGTAGCCCTCTCAACTTTTCAGCACATTCTATGTGGCTGAAATGATGATACCATGCCAACTTTCAACCTTTTCAGAGTGCAATTGTAGTGCTTTTCATTTCCAGGGTCATATAGCTGAAAAAATAAGTAAATGTATGAAAAGTAACAAATGAACACAGAAAGGGTTTAAAATTGATGATGTGGCTTTGAATGGTGCATTTTGAACACACACAAAGTCTCGAGTTCAAATAAGTTAAAAAAAACAAATCCCTATGTAACAAACGAGTTTCCGTATAAAACCGGGATACTTCGAAAGAGATTGTCCGTTTTTTACATGAAGTGCATCCATTTTTTGCCGTAACCCTCTCAACTTTTTAGCACATTCTATGTGGGTGAAATGATGATACCGTGCCATCTTTCAACCTTTTCAGAGTTCATTTGTAGTGCTTTTCATTTTCAGTGTCATATAGCTCAAAAAAATGAGATCCTTTGTAACACACGAGTTTCCGTATGAAAGCCAGATACTTCGAAAGAGATTGTTCGTTTTGTACACGAAGTGCATCCATGTTTCGCCGTAACCCTCTCAACTTTTTATCACATTCTATGTGGGTGAAATGATGATACCCTGCCAACTTTCAACCTTTTGAGAGTTCATTTGTAGAGCTTTTCATTTTCAGGGCCATATAGCTCAAAAAATCAGTAAATGCATGAAAAATAACAAATGAAGTCAGAAAGGTTTGAGTATTGATGATGTGGCTTTGAATGGCGCATTTTGAACACACAAAAAGTCTCGAGTTCAAGTAATTTGAAAAAAATGAAATCCCTTTGTAACACACCAGTTTCCGTATGAAAACCTGATACTTCGAAAGAGATTGTTCGTTTTGTACACGAAGTGCATCCATGTTTTGCCGTAACCCTCTCAACTTATTAGCACATTCTATGTGGGTGAAATGATGATACCATGCCAACTTTCAACCTTTTGAGAGTTCATTGTAGGGCTTTTCATTTTCAGGGTCATATAGCTCAAAAAAATCAGTAAATGCATGAAAAATAACAAATAAAGTCAGAAAGGTTTGAGAATTGGTGATGCGGCTTTGAATGGTGCATTTTGAACACACAAAAAGTCTCAAGTTCAAGTAATTTCAAAATCCCTTTGTAACAAACGAGTTTCCGTATGAAACCCTGATACTTCGAAAGAGATTGCCCGTTTTGTAGACGAAGTGCATCCAGTTTTTGTCGTAGCCCTCTCAACTTTTCAGCACATTCTATGTGGCTGAAATGATGATACCATGCCAACTTTCAACCTTTTCAGAGTGCAATTGTAGTGCTTTTCATTTCAAGGGTCATATAGCTAAAAAAATAAGTAAATGTATGAAAAGTAACAAATGAACACAGAAAGGGTTTAAAATTGATGATGTGGCTTTGAATGGTGCATTTTGAACACACACAAAGTCTGGAGTTCAAATAAGATAAAAAAAAACAAATCCCTATGTAACAAACGAGTTTCCGTATAAAACCGGGATACTTCGAAAGAGATTGTCCGTTTTTTACATGAAGTGCATCCATTTTTTACCGTAACCCTCTCAACTTTTTAGCACATTCTATGTGGGTGAAATGATGATACCGTGCCATCTTTCAACCTTTTCAGAGTTCATTTGTAGTGCTTTTCATTTTCAGTGTCATATAGCTCAAAAAAATGAGATCCTTTGTAACACACGAGTTTCCGTATGAAAGCCAGATACTTCGAAAGAGATTGTTTGTTTTATACACGAAGTGCATCCATGTTTCGCCGTAACCCTCTCAACTTTTTATCACATTCTATGTGGATGAAATGATGATACCCTGCCAACTTTCAACCTTTTGAGAGTTCATTTGTAGAGCTTTTAATTTTCAGGGCCATATAGCTCAAAAAATCAGTAAATGCATGAAAAATAACAAATGAAGTCAGAAAGGTTTGAGAATTGATGATGTGGCTTTGAATGGTGCATTTTGAACACACAAAAAGTCTCGAGTTCAAGTAATTTGAAAAAAATGAAATCCCTTTGTAACACACCAGTTTCCTTATGAAAACCTGATACTTCCAAAGAGATTGTTCGTTTTGTACACGAAGTGCATCCATGTTTTGCCGTAACCCTCTCAACTTATTAGCACATTCTATGTGGGTGAAATGATGATACCATGCCAACTTTCAACCTTTTGAGAGTTCATTGTAGGGCTTTTCATTTTCAGGGTCATATAGCTCAAAAAATCAGTAAATGCATGAAAAATAACAAATGAAGTCAGAAAGGTTTGAGAATTGGTGATGCGGCTTTGAATGGTGCATTTTGAACACACAAAAAGTCTCGAGTTCAAGTAATTTCAAAAAATTGAAATCCCTTTGTAACAAACGAGTTTCCGTATGAAACCCTGATACTTCGAAAGAGATTGCCCGTTTTGTAGACGAAGTGCATCCAGTTTTTGTCGTAGCCGTCTCAACTTTTCAGCACATTCTATGTGGCTGAAATGATGATACCATGCCAACTTTCAACCTTTTCAGAGTGCAATTGTAGTGCTTTTCATTTCCAGGGTCATATAGCTGAAAAAATAAGTAAATGTATGAAAAGTAACAAATGAACACAGAAAGGGTTTAAAATTGATGATGTGGCTTTGAATGGTGCATTTTGAACACACACAAAGTCTCGAGTTCAAATAAGTTAAAAAAAACAAATCCCTATGTAACAAACGAGTTTCCGTATAAAACCGGGATACTTCGAAAGAGATTGTCCGTTTTTTACATGAAGTGCATCCATTTTTTGCCGTAACCCTCTCAACTTTTTAGCACATTCTATGTGGGTGAAATGATGATACCGTGCCATCTTTCAACCTTTTCAGAGTTCATTTGTAGTGCTTTTCATTTTCAGTGTCATATAGCTCAAAAAAATGAGATCCTTTGTAACACACGAGTTTCCGTATGAAAGCCAGATACTTCGAAAGAGATTGTTCGTTTTGTACACGAAGTGCATCCATGTTTCGCCGTAACCCTCTCAACTTTTTATCACATTCTATGTGGGTGAAATGATGATACCCTGCCAACTTTCAACCTTTTGAGAGTTCATTTGTAGAGCTTTTCATTTTCAGGGCCATATAGCTCAAAAAATCAGTAAATGCATGAAAAATAACAAATGAAGTCAGAAAGGTTTGAGTATTGATGATGTGGCTTTGAATGGCGCATTTTGAACACACAAAAAGTCTCGAGTTCAAGTAATTTGAAAAAAATGAAATCCCTTTGTAACACACCAGTTTCCGTATGAAAACCTGATACTTCGAAAGAGATTGTTAGTTTTGTACACGAAGTGCATCCATGTTTTGCCGTAACCCTCTCAACTTATTAGCACATTCTATGTGGGTGAAATGATGATACCATGCCAACTTTCAACCTTTTGAGAGTTCATTGTAGGGCTTTTCATTTTCAGGGTCATATAGCTCAAAAAAATCAGTAAATGCATGAAAAATAACAAATAAAGTCAGAAAGGTTTGAGAATTGGTTATGCGGCTTTGAATGGTGCATTTTGAACACACAAAAAGTCTCAAGTTCAAGTAATTTCAAAATCCCTTTGTAACAAACGAGTTTCCGTATGAAACCCTGATACTTCGAAAGAGATTGCCCGTTTTGTAGACGAAGTGCATCCAGTTTTTGTCGTAGCCCTCTCAACTTTTCAGCACATTCTATGTGGCTGAAATGATGATACCATGCCAACTTTCAACCTTTTCAGAGTGCAATTGTAGTGCTTTTCATTTCAAGGGTCATATAGCTAAAAAAATAAGTAAATGTATGAAAAGTAACAAATGAACACAGAAAGGGTTTAAAATTGATGATGTGGCTTTGAATGGTGCATTTTGAACACACACAAAGTCTGGAGTTCAAATAAGATAAAAAAAACAAATCCCTATGTAACAAACGAGTTTCCGTATAAAACCGGGATACTTCGAAAGAGATTGTCCGTTTTTTACATGAAGTGCATCCATTTTTTACCGTAACCCTCTCAACTTTTTAGCACATTCTATGTGGGTGAAATGATGATACCGTGCCATCTTTCAACCTTTTCAGAGTTCATTTGTAGTGCTTTTCATTTTCAGTGTCATATAGCTCAAAAAAATGAGATCCTTTGTAACACACGAGTTTCCGTATGAAAGCCAGATACTTCGAAAGAGATTGTTTGTTTTATACACGAAGTGCATCCATGTTTCGCCGTAACCCTCTCAACTTTTTATCACATTCTATGTGGATGAAATGATGATACCCTGCCAACTTTCAACCTTTTGAGAGTTCATTTGTAGAGCTTTTAATTTTCAGGGCCATATAGCTCAAAAAATCAGTAAATGCATGAAAAATAACAAATGAAGTCAGAAAGGTTTGAGAATTGATGATGTGGCTTTGAATGGTGCATTTTGAACACACAAAAAGTCTCGAGTTCAAGTAATTTGAAAAAAATGAAATCCCTTTGTAACACACCAGTTTCCTTATGAAAACCTGATACTTCCAAAGAGATTGTTCGTTTTGTACACGAAGTGCATCCATGTTTTGCCGTAACCCTCTCAACTTATTAGCACATTCTATGTGGGTGAAATGATGATACCATGCCAACTTTCAACCTATTGAGAGTTCATTGTAGGGCTTTTCATTTTCAGGGTCATATAGCTCAAAAAAATCAGTAAATGCATGAAAAATAACAAATGAAGTCAGAAAGGTTTGAGAATTGGTGATGCGGCTTTGAATGGTGTATTTTGAACACACAAAAAGTCTCGAGTTCAAGTAATTTCAAAAAATTGAAATCCCTTTGCAACAAACGAGTTTCCGTATGAAACCCTGATACTTCGAAAGAGATTGCCCGTTTTGTAGACGAAGTGCATCCAGTTTTTGTCGTAGCCCTCTCAACTTTTCAGCACATTCTATGTGGCTGAAATGATGATACCATGCCAACTTTCAACCTTTTCAGAGTGCAATTGTAGTGCTTTTCATTTCCAGGGTCATATAGCTGAAAAAATAAGTAAATGTATGAAAAGTAACAAATGAACACAGAAAGGGTTTAAAATTGATGATGTGGCTTTGAATGGTGCATTTTGAACACACACAAAGTCTCGAGTTCAAATAAGTTAAAAAAAACAAATCCCTATGTAACAAACGAGTTTCCGTATAAAACCGGGATACTTCGAAAGAGATTGTCCGTTTTTTACATGAAGTGCATCCATTTTTTGCCGTAACCCTCTCAACTTTTTAGCACATTCTATGTGGGTGAAATGATGGTACCGTGCCATCTTTCAACCTTTTCAGAGTTCATTTGTAGTGCTTTTCATTTTCAGTGTCATATAGCTCAAAAAAATGAGATCCTTTGTAACACACGAGTTTCCGTATGAAAGCCAGATACTTCGAAAGAGATTGTTCGTTTTGTACACGAAGTGCATCCATGTTTCGCCGTAACCCTCTCAACTTTTTATCACATTCTATGTGGGTGAAATGATGATACCCTGCCAACTTTCAACCTTTTGAGAGTTCATTTGTAGAGCTTTTAATTTTCAGGGCCATATAGCTCAAAAAATCAGTAAATGCATGAAAAATAACAAATGAAGTCAGAAAGGTTTGAGAATTGATGATGTGGCTTTGAATGGTGCATTTTGAACACACAAAAAGTCTCGAGTTCAAGTAATTTGAAAAAAATGAAATCCCTTTGTAACACACCAGTTTCCGTATGAAAACCTGATACTTCGAAATAGATTGTTCGTTTTGTACACGAAGTGCATCCATGTTTTGCCGTAACCCTCTCAACTTATTAGCACATTCTATGTGGGTGAAATGATGATACCATGCCAACTTTCAACCTTTTGAGAGTTCATTTTAGGGCTTTTCATTTTCAGGGTCATATAGCTCAAAAAAATCAGTAAATGCATGAAAAATAACAAATGAAGTCAGAGAGGTTTGAGAATTGGTGATGCGGCTTTGAATGGTGCATTTTGAACACACAAAAAGTCTCGAGTTCAAGTAATTTCAAAAAATTGAAATCCCTTTGTAACAAACGAGTTTCTGTATGAAACCTTGATACTTCGAAAGAGATTGCCCGTTTTGTAGACGGAGTGCATCCAGTTTTTGTCGTAGCCCTCTCAACTTTTCAGCACATTCTATGTGGCTGAAATGATGATACCATGCCAACTTTCAACCTTTTCAGAGTGCAATTGTAGTGCTTTTCATTTCCAGGGTCATATAGCTAAAAAAATAAGTAAATGTATGAAAAGTAACAAATGAACACAGAAAGGGTTTAAAATTGATGATGTGGCTTTGAATGGTGCATTTTGAACACACACAAAGTCAGGACTTCAAATAAGTTAAAAAAACAAATCCCTATGTAACAAACGAGTTTCCGTATAAAACCGGGATACTTCGAAAGAGATTGTCCGTTTTTTACATGAAGTGCATCCATTTTTTGCCGTAACCCTCTCAACTTTTTAGCACATTCTATGTGGGTGAAATGATGGTACCGTGCCATCTTTCAACCTTTTCAGAGTTCATTTGTAGTGCTTTTCATTTTCAGTGTCATATAGCTCAAAAAAATGAGATCCTTTGTAACACACGAGTTTCCGTATGAAAGCCAGATACTTCGAAAGAGATTGTTCGTTTTGTACACGAAGTGCATCCATGTTTCGCCGTAACCCTCTCAACTTTTTATCACATTCTATGTGGGTGAAATGATGATACCCTGCCAACTTTCAACCTTTTGAGAGTTCATTTGTAGAGCTTTTCATTTTCAGGGCCATATAGCTCAAAAAATCAGTAAATGCATGAAAAATAACAAATGAAGTCAGAAAGGTTTGAGAATTGATGATGTGGCTTTGAATGGTGCATTTTCAACACACAAAAAGTCTCGAGTTCAAGTAATTTGAAAAAAATGAAATCCCTTTGTAACACACCAGTTTCCGTATGAAAACCTGATACTTCGAAAGAGATTGTTCGTTTTGTACACGAAGTGCATCCATGTTTTGCCGTAACCCTCTCAACTTATTAGCACATTCTATGTGGGTGAAATGATGATACCATGCCAACTTTCAACCTTTTGAGAGTTCATTTTAGGGCTTTTCATTTTCAGGGTCATATAGCTCAAAAAAATCAGTAAATGCATGAAAAATAACAAATGAAGTCAGAGAGGTTTGAGAATTGGTGATGCGGCTTTGAATGGTGCATTTTGAACACACAAAAAGTCTCGAGTTCAAGTAATTTCAAAAAATTGAAATCCCTTTGTAACAAACGAGTTTCTGTATGAAACCTTGATACTTCGAAAGAGATTGCCCGTTTTGTAGACGAAGTGCATCCAGTTTTTGTCGTAGCCCTCTCAACTTTTCAGCACATTCTATGTGGCTGAAATGATGATACCATGCCAACTTTCAACCTTTTCAGAGTGCAATTGTAGTGCTTTTCATTTCCAGGGTCATATAGCTAAAAAATTAAGTAAATGTATGAAAAGTAACAAATGAACACAGAAAGGGTTTAAAATTGATGATGTGGCTTTGAATGGTGCATTTTGAACACACACAAAGTCAGGAGTTCAAATAAGTTAAAAAAACAAATCCCTATGTAACAAACGAGTTTCCGTATAAAACCGGGATACTTCGAAAGAGATTGTCCGTTTTTTACATGAAGTGCATCCATTTTTTGCCGTAACCCTCTCAACTTTTTAGCACATTCTATGTGGGTGAAATGATGGTACCGTGCCATCTTTCAACCTTTTCAGAGTTCATTTGTAGTGCTTTTCATTTTCAGTGTCATATAGCTCAAAAAAATGAGATCCTTTGTAACACACGAGTTTCCGTATGAAAGCCAGATACTTCGAAAGAGATTGTTCGTTTTGTACACGAAGTGCATCCATGTTTCGCCGTAACCCTCTCAACTTTTTATCACATTCTATGTGGGTGAAATGATGATACCCTGCCAACTTTCAACCTTTTGAGAGTTCATTTGTAGAGCTTTTCATTTTCAGGGCCATATAGCTCAAAAAATCAGTAAATGCATGAAAAATAACAAATGAAGTCAGAAAGGTTTGAGAATTGATGATGTGGCTTTGAATGGTGCATTTTGAACACACAAAAAGTCTCGAGTTCAAGTAATTTGAAAAAAATGTAATCCCTTTGTAACACACCAGTTTCCGTATGAAAACCTGATACTTCGAAAGAGATTGTTCGTTTTGTACACGAAGTGCATCCATGTTTTGCCGTAACCCTCTCAACTTATTAGCGCATTCTATGTGGGTGAAATGATGATACCATGCCAACTTTCAACCTTTTGAGAGTTCATTTGTAGAGCTTTTCATTTTCAGGGCCATATAGCTCAAAAAATCAGTAAATGCATGAAAAATAACAAATGAAGTCAGAAAGGTTTAAGAATTGATGATGTGGCTTTGAATGGTGCATTTTGAACACACAAAAAGTCTCGAGTTCAAGTAATTTGAAAAAAATGAAATCCCTTTGTAACACACCAGTTTCCGTATGAAAACCTGATACTTCGAAAGAGATTGTTCGTTTTGTACACGAAGTGCATCCATGTTTTGCCGTAACCCTCTCAACTTATTAGCACATTCTATGTGGGTGAAATGATGATACCATGCCAACTTTCAACCTTTTGAGAGTTCATTGTAGGGCTTTTCATTTTCAGGGTCATATAGCTCAAAAAAATCAGTAAATGCATGAAAAATAACAAATGAAGTCAGAGAGGTTTGAGAATTGGTGATGCGGCTTTGAATGGTGCATTTTGAACACACAAAAAGTCTCGAGTTCAAGTAATTTCAAAAAATTGAAATCCCTTTGTAACAAACGAGTTTCTGTATGAAACCTTGATACTTCGAAAGAGATTGCCCGTTTTGTAGACGAAGTGCATCCAGTTTTTGTCGTAGCCCTCTCAACTTTTCAGCACATTCTATGTGGCTGAAATGATGATACCATGCCAACTTTCAACCTTTTCAGAGTGCAATTGTAGTGCTTTTCATTTCCAGGGTCATATAGCTAAAAAAATAAGTAAATGTATGAAAAGTAACAAATGAACACAGAAAGGGTTTAAAATTGATGATGTGGCTTTGAATGGTGCATTTTGAACACACACAAAGTCTGGAGTTCAAATAAGTTAAAAAAAACAAATCCCTATGTAACAAACAAGTTTCCGTATAAAACCGGGATACTTCAAAAGAGATTGTCCATTTTTTACATGAAGTGCATCCATTTTTTGCCGCAACCCTCTCAACTTTTTAGCACATTCTATGTGGGTGAAATGATGATACCGTGCCATCTTTCAACCTTTTCAGCGTTCATTTGTAGTGCTTTTCATTTTCAGTGTCATATAGCTCAAAAAAATGAGATCCTTTGTAACACACGAGTTTCCGTCTGAAAGCCAGATACTTCGAAAGAGATTGTTCGTTTTGTACACGAAGTGCATCCATGTTTCGCCGTAACCCTCTCAACTTTTTGTCACATTCTATGTGGGTGAAATGATGATACCCTGCCAACTTTCAACCTTTTGAGAGTTCATTTGTAGAGCTTTTCATTTTCAGGGCCATATAGCTCAAAAAATCAGTAAATGCATGAAAAATAACAAATGAAGTCAGAAAGGTTTGAGAATTGATGATGTGGCTTTGAATGGTGCAATTTCAACACACAAAAAGTCTCGAGTTCAAGTAATTTGAAAAAAATGAAATCCCTTTGTAACACACCAGTTTCCGTATGAAAACCTGATACTTCGAAAGAGATTGTTCGTTTTGTACACGAAGTGCATCCATGTTTTGCCGTAACCCTCTCAACTTATTAGCACATTCTATGTGGGTGAAATGATGATACCATGCCAACTTTCAACCTTTTGAGAGTTCATTGTAGGGCTTTTCATTTTCAGGGTCATATAGCTCAAAAAAATCAGTAAATGCATGAAAAATAACAAATGAAGTCAGAAAGGTTTGAGAATTGGTGATGCGGCTTTGAATGGAGCATTTTGAACACACAAAAAGTCTCGAGTTCAAGTAATTTCAAAAAATTGAAATCCCTTTGTAACAAACGAGTTTCCGTATGAAACCCTGATACTTCGAAAGAGATTGCCCGTTTTGTAGACGAAGTGCATCCAGTTTTTGTCGTAGCCCTCTCAACTTTTCAGCACATTCTATGTGGCTGAAATGATGATACCATGCCAACTTTCAACCTTTTCAGAGTGCAATTGTAGTGCTTTTCATTTCCAGGGTCGTATAGCTAAAAAAATAAGTAAATGTATGAAAAGTAACAAATGAACACTGAAAGGGTTTAAAATTGATGATGTGGCTTTGAATGGTGCATTTTGAACACACACAAAGTCTGGAGTTCAAATAAGTTAAAAAAAACAAATCCCTATGTAACAAACGAGTTTCCGTATAAAACCGGGATACTTCGAAAGAGATTGTCCGTTTTTTACATGAAGTGCATCCATTTTTTGCCGTAACCCTCTCAACTTTTTAGCACATTCTATGTGGGTGAAATGATGATACCGTGCCATCTTTCAACCTTTTCAGAGTTCATTTGTAGTGCTTTTCATTTTCAGTGTCATATAGCTCAAAAAAATGAGATCCTTTGTAACACACGAGTTTCCGTATGAAAGCCAGATACTTCGAAAGAGATTGTTCGTTATGTACACGAAGTGCATCCATGTTTCGCCGTAACCCTCTCAACTTTTTATCACATTCTATGTGGGTGAAATGATGATACCCTGCCAACTTTCAACCTTTTGAGAGTTCATTTGTAGAGCTTTTCATTTTCAGGGCCATATAGCTCAAAAAATCAGTAAATGCATGAAAAATAACAAATGAAGTCAGAAAGGTTTGAGAATTGATGATGTGGCTTTGAATGGTGCATTTTCAACACACAAAAAGTCTCGAGTTCAAGTAATTTGAAAAAAATGAAATCCCTTTGTAACACACCAGTTTCCGTATGAAAACCTGATACTTCGAAAGAGATTGTTCGTTTTGTACACGAAGTGCATCCATGTTTTGCCGTAACCCTCTCAACTTATTAGCACATTCTATGTGGGTGAAATGATGATACCATGCCAACTTTCAACCTTTTGAGAGTTCATTGTAGGGCTTTTCATTTTCAGGGTCATATAGCTCAAAAAAATCAGTAAATGCATGAAAAATAACAAATGAAGTCAGAAAGGTTTGAGAATTGGTGATGCGGCTTTGAATGGTGCATTTTGAACACACAAAAAGTCTCGAGTTCAAGTAATTTCAAAAAATTGAAATCCCTTTGTAACAAACGAGTTTCCGTATGAAACCCTGATACTTCGAAAGAGATTGCCCGTTTTGTAGACGAAGTGCATCCAGTTTTTGTCGTAGCCCTCTCAACTTTTCAGCACATTCTATGTGGCTGAAATGATGATACCATGCCAACTTTCAACCTTTTCAGAGTGCAATTGTAGTGCTTTTCATTTCCAGGGTCGTATAGCTAAAAAAATAAGTAAATGTATGAAAAGTAACAAATGAACACTGAAAGGGTTTAAAATTGATGATGTGGCTTTGAATGGTGCATTTTGAACACACACAAAGTCTGGAGTTCAAATAAGTTAAAAAAAACAAATCCCTATGTAACAAACGAGTTTCCGTATAAAACCGGGATACTTCGAAAGAGATTGTCCGTTTTTTACATGAAGTGCATCCATTTTTTGCCGTAACCCTCTCAACTTTTTAGCACATTCTATGTGGGTGAAATGATGATACCGTGCCATCTTTCAACCTTTTCAGAGTTCATTTGTAGTGCTTTTCATTTTCAGTGTCATATAGCTCAAAAAAATGAGATCCTTTGTAACACACGAGTTTCCGTATGAAAGCCAGATACTTCGAAAGAGATTGTTCGTTTTGTACACGAAGTGCATCCATGTTTCGCCGTAACCCTCTCAACTTTTTATCACATTCTATGTGGGTGAAATGATGATACCCTGCCAACTTTCAACCTTTTGAGAGTTCATTTGTAGAGCTTTTCATTTTCAGGGCCATATAGCTCAAAAAATCAGTAAATGCATGAAAAATAACAAATGAAGTCAGAAAGGTTTGAGAATTGATGATGTGGCTTTGAATAGTGCATTTTGAACACACAAAAAGTCTCGAGTTCAAGTAATTTGAAAAAAATGAAATCCCTTTGTAACACACCAGTTTCCGTATGAAAACCTGATACTTCGAAAGAGATTGTTCGTTTTGTACACGAAGTGCATCCATGTTTTGCCGTAACCCTCTCAACTTATTAGCACATTCTATGTGGGTGAAATGATGATACCATGCCAACTTTCAACCTTTTGAGAGTTCATTGTAGGGCTTTTCATTTTCAGGGTCATCTAGCTCAAAAAAATCAGTAAATGCATGAAAAATAACAAATGAAGTCAGAGAGGTTTGAGAATTGGTGATGCGGCTTTGAATGGTGCATTTTGAACACACAAAAAGTCTCGAGTTCAAGTAATTTCAAAAAATTGAAATCCCTTTGTAACAAACGAGTTTCTGTATGAAACCTTGATACTTCGAAAGAGATTGCCCGTTTTGTAGACGAAGTGCATCCAGTTTTTGTCGTAGCCCTCTCAACTTTTCAGCACATTCTATGTGGCTGAAATGATGATACCATGCCAACTTTCAACCTTTTCAGAGTGCAATTGTAGTGCTTTTCATTTCCAGGGTCATATAGCTAAAAAAATAAGTAAATGTATGAAAAGTAACAAATGAACACAGAAAGGGTTTAAAATTGATGATGTGGCTTTGAATGGTGCATTTTGAACACACACAAAGTCTGGAGTTCAAATAAGTTAAAAAAAACAAATCCCTATGTAACAAACAAGTTTCCGTATAAAACCGGGATACTTCAAAAGAGATTGTCCATTTTTTACATGAAGTGCATCCATTTTTTGCCGTAACCCTCTCAACTTTTTAGCACATTCTATGTGGGTGAAATGATGATACCGTGCCATCTTTCAACCTTTTCAGCGTTCATTTGTAGTGCTTTTCATTTTCAGTGTCATATAGCTCAAAAAAATGAGATCCTTTGTAACACACGAGTTTCCGTCTGAAAGCCAGATACTTCGAAAGAGATTGTTCGTTTTGTACACGAAGTGCATCCATGTTTCGCCGTAACCCTCTCAACTTTTTATCACATTCTATGTGGGTGAAATGATGATACCCTGCCAACTTTCAACCTTTTGAGAGTTCATTTGTAGAGCTTTTCATTTTCAGGGCCATATAGCTCAAAAAATCAGTAAATGCATGAAAAATAACAAATGAAGTCAGAAAGGTTTGAGAATTGATGATGTGGCTTTGAATGGTGCATTTTCAACACACAAAAAGTCTCGAGTTCAAGTAATTTGAAAAAAATGAAATCCCTTTGTAACACACCAGTTTCCGTATGAAAACCTGATACTTCGATAGAGATTGTTCGTTTTGTACACGAAGTGCATCCATGTTTTGCCGTAACCCTCTCAACTTATTAGCACATTCTATGTGGGTGAAATGATGATACCATGCCAACTTTCAACCTTTTGAGAGTTCATTGTAGGGCTTTTCATTTTCAGGGTCATATAGCTCAAAAAAATCAGTAAATGCATGAAAAATAACAAATGAAGTCAGAGAGGTTTGAGAATTGGTGATGCGGCTTTGAATGGTGCATTTTGAACACACAAAAAGTCTCGAGTTCAAGTAATTTCAAAAAATTGAAATCCCTTTGTAACAAACGAGTTTCTGTATGAAACCTTGATACTTCGAAAGAGATTGCCCGTTTTGTAGACGAAGTGCATCCAGTTTTTGTCGTAGCCCTCTCAACTTTTCAGCACATTCTATGTGGCTGAAATGATGATACCATGCCAACTTTCAACCTTTTCAGAGTGCAATTGTAGTGCTTTTCATTTCCAGGGTCATATAGCTAAAAAAATAAGTAAATGTATGAAAAGTAACAAATGAACACAGAAAGGGTTTAAAATTGATGATGTGGCTTTGAATGGTGCATTTTGAACACACACAAAGTCTGGAGTTCAAATAAGTTAAAAAAAACAAATCCCTATGTAACAAACAAGTTTCCGTATAAAACCGGGATACTTCAAAAGAGATTGTCCATTTTTTACATGAAGTGCATCCATTTTTTGCCGTAACCCTCTCAACTTTTTAGCACATTCTATGTGGGTGAAATGATGATACCGTGCCATCTTTCAACCTTTTCAGCGTTCATTTGTAGTGCTTTTCATTTTCAGTGTCATATAGCTCAAAAAAATGAGATCCTTTGTAACACACGAGTTTCCGTATGAAAGCCAGATACTTCGAAAGAGATTGTTCGTTTTGTACACGAAGTGCATCCATGTTTCGCCGTAACCCTCTCAACTTTTTATCACATTCTATGTGGGTGAAATGATGATACCCTGCCAACTTTCAACCTTTTGAGAGTTCATTTGTAGAGCTTTTCATTTTCAGGGCCATATAGCTCAAAAAATCAGTAAATGCATGAAAAATAACAAATGAAGTCAGAAAGGTTTGAGAATTGATGATGTGGCTTTGAATGGTGCATTTTCAACACACAAAAAGTCTCGAGTTCAAGTAATTTGAAAAAAATGAAATCCCTTTGTAACACACCAGTTTCCGTATGAAAACCTGATACTTCGATAGAGATTGTTCGTTTTGTACACGAAGTGCATCCATGTTTTGCCGTAACCCTCTCAACTTATTAGCACATTCTATGTGGGTGAAATGATGATACCATGCCAACTTTCAACCTTTTGAGAGTTCATTGTAGGGCTTTTCATTTTCAGGGTCATATAGCTCAAAAAAATCAGTAAATGCATGAAAAATAACAAATGAAGTCAGAAAGGTTTGAGAATTGGTGATGCGGCTTTGAATGGTGCATTTTGAACACACAAAAAGTCTCGAGTTCAAGTAATTTCAAAAAATTGAAATCCCTTTGTAACAAACGAGTTTCCGTATGAAACCCTGATACTTCGAAAGAGATTGCCCGTTTTGTAGACGAAGTGCATCCAGTTTTTGTCGTAGCCCTCTCAACTTTTCAGCACATTCTATGTGGCTGAAATGATGATACCATGCCAACTTTCAACCTTTTCAGAGTGCAATTGTAGTGCTTTTCATTTCCAGGGTCATATAGCTAAAAAAATAAGTAAATGTATGAAAAGTAACAAATGAACACTGAAAGGGTTTAAAATTGATGATGTGGCTTTGAATGGTGCATTTTGAACACACACAAAGTCTGGAGTTCAAATAAGTTAAAAAAAACAAATCCCTATGTAACAAACGAGTTTCCGTATAAAACCGGGATACTTCGAAAGAGATTGTCCGTTTTTTACATGAAGTGCATCCATTTTTTGCCGTAACCCTCTCAACTTTTTAGCACATTCTATGTGGGTGAAATGATGATACCGTGCCATCTTTCAACCTTTTTAGAGTTCATTTGTAGTGCTTTTCATTTTCAGTGTCATATAGCTCAAAAAAATGAGATCCTTTGTAACACACGAGTTTCCGTATGAAAGCCAGATACTTCGAAAGAGATTGTTCGTTTTGTACACGAAGTGCATCCATGTTTCGGCGTAACCCTCTCAACTTTTTATCACATTCTATGTGGGTGAAATGATGATACCCTGCCAACTTTCAACCTTTTGAGAGTTCATTTGTAGAGCTTTTCATTTTCAGGGCCATATAGCTCAAAAAATCAGTAAATGCATGAAAAATAACAAATGAAGTCAGAAAGGTTTGAGAATTGATGATGTGGCTTTGAATGGTGCATTTTCAACACACAAAAAGTCTCGAGTTCAAGTAATTTGAAAAAAATGAAATCCCTTAGTAACACACCAGTTTCCGTATGAAAACCTGATACTTCGAAAGAGATTGTTCGTTTTGTACACGAAGTGCATCCATGTTTTGCCGTAACCCTCTCAACTTATTAGCACATTCTATGTGGGTGAAATGATGATACCATGCCAACTTTCAACCTTTTGAGAGTTCATTGTAGGGCTTTTCATTTTCAGGGTCATATAGCTCAAAAAAATCAGTAAATGCATGAAAAATAACAAATGAAGTCAGAAAGGTTTGAGAATTGGTGATGCGGCTTTGAATGGTGCATTTTGAACACACAAAAAGTCTCGAGTTCAAGTAATTTCAAAAAATTGAAATCCCTTTGTAACAAACGAGTTTCCGTATGAAACCCTGATACTTCGAAAGAGATTGCCCGTTTTGTAGACGAAGTGCATCCAGTTTTTGTCGTAGCCCTCTCAACTTTTCAGCACATTCTATGTGGCTGAAATGATGATACCATGCCAACTTTCAACCTTTTCAGAGTGCAATTGTAGTGCTTTTCATTTCCAGGGTCATATAGCTAAAAAAATAAGTAAATGTATGAAAAGTAACAAATGAACACAGAAAGGGTTTAAAATTGATGATGTGGCTTTGAATGGTGCATTTTGAACACTCACAAAGTCTGGAGTTCAAATAAGTTAAAAAAAACAAATCCCTATGTAACAAACGAGTTTCCGTATAAAACCGGGATACTTCGAAAGAGATTGTCCGTTTTTTACAGGAAGTGCATCCATTTTTTGCCGTAACCCTCTCAACTTTTTAGCACATTCTATGTGGGTGAAATGATGATACCGTGCCATCTTTCAACCTTTTCAGAGTTCATTTGTAGTGCTTTTCATTTTCAGTGTCATATAGCTCAAAAAAATGAGATCCTTTGTAACACACGAGTTTCCGTATGAAAGCCAGATACTTCGAAAGAGATTGTTCGTTTTGTACACGAAGTGCATCCATGTTTCGCCGTAACCCTCTCAACTTTTTATCACATTATATGTGGGTGAAATGATGATACCCTGCCAACTTTCAACCTTTTGAGAGTTCATTTGTAGAGCTTTCCATTTTCAGGGTCATATAGCTCAAAAAATCAGTAAATGCATGAAAAATAACAAATGAAGTCAGAAAGGTTTGAGAATTGATGATGTGGCTTTGAATGGTGCATTTTGAACACACAAAAAGTCTCGAGTTCAAGTAATTTCAAAAAATTGAAATCCCTTTGTAACACACGAGTTTCCGTATGAAAGCCTGATACTTCGAAAGAGATTGTTCGTTTTGTACACGAAGTGCATCCATGTTTTGCCGTAACCCTCTCAACTTTTTAGCACATTCTATGTGGGTGAAATGATGATACCAAGCCAACTTTCAACCTTTTGAGAGTTCATTGTAGGGCTTTTCATTTTCAGGGTCATATAGCTCAAAAAAATCAGTAAATGCATGAAAAATAACAAACGAAGTCAGAAAGGTTTGAGAATTGGTGATGCGGCTTTGAATGGTGCATTTTGAACACACAAAAAGTCTCGAGTTCAAGTAATTTCAAAAAATTGAAATCCCTTTGTAACAAACGAGTTTCCGTATGAAACCCTGATACTTCGAAAGAGATTGCCCGTTTTGTAGACGAAGTGCTTCCAGTTTTTGTCGTAGCCCTCTCAACTTTTCAGCACATTCTATATGGCTGAAATGATGATACCATGCCAACTTTCAACCTTTCTAGAGTTCAATTGTAGTGCTTTTCATTTCCAGGGTCATATAGCTCAAAAAATAAGTAAATGTATGAAAAGTAACAAATGAACACAGAAAGGGTTTAAAATTGATGATGTGGCTTTGAATGGTGCATTTGGAACACACAAAAAGTCTCGAGTTCAAGTAATTTCAAAAAATTGAAATCCCTTTGTAACACACGAGTTTCCGTATGAAAGCCTGATACTTCGAAAGAGATTGTTCGTTTTGTAAACGAAGTGCATCCATGTTTTGCCGTAACCCTCTCAACTTTTTAGCACATTCTCTGTGGGTGAAATGATGATACCATGCCAGCTTTCAACCTTTTGAGAGTTCATTGTAGGGCTTTTCATTTTCAGGGTCATATAGCTCAAAAAAATCAGTAAATGCATGAAAAATAACAAATGAAGTCAGAAAGGTTTGAGAGTTGATGATGCGGCTTTGAATGGTGCATTTTGTACACACAAAAAGTCTCGAGTTCAAGTAATTTCAAAAAATTGAAATCCCTTTGTAACAAACGAGTTTCCGTATGAAACCCTGATACTTCGAAAGAGATTGCCCGTTTTGTAGACGAAGTGCTTCCAGTTTTTGTCGTAGCCCTCTCAACTTTTCAGCACATTCTATATGGCTGAAATGATGATACCATGCCAACTTTCAACCTTTCTAGAGTTCAATTGTAGTGCTTTTCATTTCCAGGGTCATATAGCTAAAAAAATAAGTAAATGTATGAAAAGTAACAAATGAACACAGAAAGGGTTTAAAATTGATGATGTGGCTTTGAATGGTGCATTTGGAACACACACAAAGTCTCGAGTTCAAGTAATTTCAAAAAATTGAAATCCCTTTGTAACACACCAGTTTCCGTATGAAACCCTGATACTTCGAAAGAGATTGTTCGTTTTGTACACGAAGTGCATCCATGTTTTGCCGTAACCCTCTCAACTTTTTAGCACATTCTCTGTGGGTGAAATGATGATACCATGCCAGCTTTCAACCTTTTGAGAGTTCATTGTTGGGCTTTTCATTTTCAGGGTCATATAGCTCAAAAAAATCAGTAAATGCATGAAAAATAACAAATGAAGTCAGAAAGGTTTGAGAGTTGATGATGCGGCTTTGAATGGTGCATTTTGTACACACAAAAAGTCTCGAGTTCAAGTAATTTCAAAAAATTGAAATCCCTTTGTAACAAACGAGTTTCCGTATGAAACCCTGATACTTCGAAAGAGATTGCCCGTTTTGTAGACGAAGTGCATCAAGTTTTTGTCGTAGCCCTCTCAACTTTTCAGCACATTCTATGTGGCTGAAATGATTATACCATGCCAACTTTCAACCTTTTCAGAGTGCAATTGTAGTGCTTTTCATTTCCAGGGTCATATAGCTAAAAAAATAAGTAAATGTATGAAAAGTAACAAATGAACACTGAAAGGGTTTAAAATTGATGATGTGGCTTTGAATGGTGCATTTTGAACACACACAAAGTCTGGAGTTCAAATAAGTTAACAAAAACAAATCCCTATGTAACAAACGAGTTTCCGTATAAAACCGGGATACTTCGAAAGAGATTGTCCGTTTTTTACATGAAGTGCATCCATTTTTTGCCGTAACCCTCTCAACTTTTTAGCACATTCTATGTGGGTGAAATGATGATACCGTGCCATCTTTCAACCTTTTCAGAGTTCATTTGTAGTGCTTTTCATTTTCAGTGTCATATAGCTCAAAAAAATGAGATCCTTTGTAACACACGAGTTTCCGTATGAAAGCCAGATACTTCGAAAGAGATTGTTCGTTTCGTACAAGAAGTGCATCCATGTTTCGCCGTAACCCTCTCAACTTTTTATCACATTCTATGTGGGTGAAATGATGATACCCTGCCAACTTTCAACCTTTTGAGAGTTCATTTGTAGAGCTTTTCATTTTCAGGGTCATATAGCTCAAAAAATCAGTAAATGCATGAAAAATAACAAATGAAGTCAGAAAGGTTAGAGAATTGATGATGCGGCTTTGAATGGTGCTTTTTGAACACACAAAAAGTCTCGAGTTCAAGTAATTTCAAAAAATTGAAATCCCTTTGTAACAAACGAGTTTCCGTATGAAACCCTGATACTTCGAAAGAGATTGCCCGTTTTGTAGACGAAGTGCATCCAGTTTTTGTCGTAGCCCTCTCAACTTTTCAGCACATTCTATGTGGCTGAAATGATGATACCATGCCAACTTTCAACCTTTTCAGAGTGCAATTGTAGTGCTTTTCATTTCCAGGGTCATATAGCTACAAAAATAAGTAAATGTATGAAAAGTAACAAATGAACACATAAAGGGTTTAAAATTGATGATGTGGCTTTGAATGGTGCATTTTGAACACACACAAAGTCTGGAGTTCAAATAAGTTAAAAAAACAAATCCCTATGTAACAAACGAATTTCCGTATAAAACCGGGATACTTCGAAAGAGATTGTCCGTTTTTTACATGAAGTGCATCCATTTTTTGCCGTAACCCTCTCAACTTTTTAGCACATTCTATGTGGGTGAAATGATGATACCGGGCCATCTTTCAACCTTTTCAGAGTTCATTTGTAGTGCTTTTCATTTTCAGTGTCATATAGCTCAAAAAATTGAGATCCTTTGTAACACACGAGTTTTCGTATGAAAGCCTGATACTTCGAAAGAGATTGTTCGTTTTGTACACGAAGTGCATCCATGTTTTGCCGTAACCCTCTCAACTTTTTAGCACATTCTATGTGGGTGAAATGATGATACCCTGCCAACTTTCAAACTTTTTAGAGTTCATTTGTAGAGCTTTTCATTTTCAGGGTCATATAGCTCAAAAAATCAGTAAATGGATGAAAAATAACAAATGAAGTCAGAAAGGTTTGAGAATTGATGATGTGGCTTTGAATGGTGCATTTTGAACACACAAAAAGTCTCGAGTTCAAGTAATTTCAAAAAATTGAAATCCCTTTGTAACACACGAGTTTCCGTATGAAAGCCTGATACTTCGAAAGAGATTGTTCGTTTTGTACACGAAGTGCATCCATGTTTTGCCGTAACCCTTTCAACTTTTTAGCACATTCTATGTGGGTGAAATGATGATACCATGCCAACTTTCAACCTTTTGAGAGTTCATTGTAGGGCTTTTCATTTTCAGGGTCATATAGCTCAAAAAAATCAGTAAATGAATGAAAAATAACAATTGAAGTCAGAAAGGTTTGAGAATTGGTGATGCGGCTTTGAATGGTGCATTTTGAACACACAAAAAGTCTCGAGTTCAAGTAATTTCAAAAAATTGAAATCCCTTTGTAACAAACGAGTTTCCGTATGAAACCCTGATACTTCGAAAGAGATTGCCCGTTTTGTAGACGAAGTGCATCCAGTTTTTGTCGTAGCCCTCTCAACTTTTCAGCACATTCTATATGGCTGAAATGATGATACCATGCCAACTTTCAACCTTTCCAGAGTTCAATTGTAGTGCTTTTCATTTCCAGGGTCATATAGCTAAAAAAATAAGTAAATGTATGAAAAGTAACAAATGAACACAGAAAGGGTTTAAAATTGATGATGTGGCTTTGAATGGTGCATTTGGAACACACACAAAGTCTCGAGTTCAAGTAATTTCAAAAAATTGAAATCCCTTTGTAACACACCAGTTTCCGTATGAAACCCTGATACTTCGAAACAGATTGTTCGTTTTGTACACGAAGTGCATCCATGTTTTGCCGTAACCCTCTCAACTTTTTAGCACATTCTCTGTGGGTGAAATGATGATACCATGCCAGCTTTCAACCTTTTGAGAGTTCATTGTAGGGCTTTTCATTTTCTGGGTCATATAGCTCAAAAAAATCAGTAAATGCATGAAAAATAACAAATGAAGTCAGAAAGGTTTGAGTGTTTATGATGCGGCTTTGAATGGTGCATTTTGTACACACAAAAAGTCTCGAGTTCAAGTAATTTAAAAAAATTGAAATCCCTTTGTAACTAACGAGTTTCCGTATGAAACCCTGATACTTCGAAATAGATTGCCCGTTTTGTAGACGAAGTGCATCCAGTTTTTGTCGTAGCCCTCTCAACTTTTCAGCACATTCTATGTGGCTGAAATGATTATACCATGCCAACTTTCAACCTTTTCAGAGTGCAATTGTAGTGCTTTTCATTTCCAGGGTCATATAGCTAAAAAAATAAGTAAATGTATGAAAAGTAACAAATGAACACTGAAATGGTTTAAAATTGATGATGTGGCTTTGAATGGTGCATTTTGAACACACACAAAGTCTGGAATTCAAATATGTTAAAAAAAACAAATCCCTATGTAACAAACGAGTTTCCGTATAAAACCGGGATACTTCGAAAGAGATTGTCCGTTTTTTTACATGAAGTGCATCCATTTTTTGCCGTAACCCTCTCAACTTTTTAGCACATTCTATGTGGGTGAAATGATGATACCGTGCCATCTTTCAACCTTTTCAGATTTCATTTGTAGTGCTTTTCATTTTCAGTGTCATATCGCTCAAAAAAATGAGATCCTTTGTAACACACGAGTTTCCGTATGAAAGCCAGATACTTCGAAAGAGATTGTTCGTTTCGTACACGAAGTGCATCCATGTTTTGCCGTAACCCTCTCAACTTTTTAGCACATTCTATGTGGGTGAAATGATGATACCCTGCCAACTTTCAACCTTTTGAGAGTTCATTTGTAGAGCTTTTCATTTTCAGGGTAATATAGCTCAAAAAATCAGTAAATGCATGAAAAATAACAAATGAAGTCAGAAAGGTTTGAGAATTGATGATGTGGCTTTGAATGGTGCATTTTGAACACACAAAAAGTCTCGAGTTCAAGTAATTTGAAAAAAATGAAATCCCTTTGTAACACACCAGTTTCCGTATGAAAGCCAGATACATCGAAAGAGATTGTTCGTTTCGTACACGAAGTGCATCCATGTTTTGCCGTAACCCTCTCAACTTTTTAGCACATTCTATGTGGGTGAAATGATGATACCCTACCAACTTTCAACCTTTTGAGAGCTCATTTGTAGAGCTTTTCATTTTCAGGGTCATATAGCTCAAAAAATCAGTAAATGCATGAAAAATAACAAATGAAGTCAGAAAGGTTTGAGAATTGATGATGTGGCTTTGAATGGTGCATTTTGAACACACAAAAAGTCTCGAGTTCAAGTAATTTCAAAAAATTGAAATCCCTTTGTAACACACGAGTTTCCGTATGAAAGCCTGATACTTCGAAAGAGATTGTTCGTTTTGTACACGAAGTGCATCCATGTTTTGCCGTAACCCTCTCAACTTTTTAGCACATTCTATGTGGGTGAAATGATGATACCATGCCAACTTTCAACCTTTTGAGAGTTCATTGTAGGGCTTTTCATTTTCAGGGTCATATAGCTCAAAAAAATCAGTAAATGCATGAAAAATAACAAATGAAGTCAGAAAGGTTTGAGAATTGGTGATGCGGCTTTGAATGGTGCATTTTGAACACACAAAAAGTCTCGAGTTCAAGTAATTTCAAAAAATTGAAATCCCTTTGTAACAAACGAGTTTCCGTATGAAACCCTGATACTTCGAAAGAGATTGCCCGTTTTGTAGACGAAGTGCATCCAGTTTTTGTCGTAGCCCTCTCAACTTTTCAGGACATTCTATATGGCTGAAATGATGATACCATGCCAACTTTCAACCTTTCCAGAGTTCAATTGTAGTGCTTTTCATTTCCAGGGTCATATAGCTAAAAAAATAAGTAAATGTATGAAAAGTAACAAATGAACACAGAAAGGGTTTAAAATTGATGATGTGGCTTTGAATGGTGCATTTGGAACACACACAAAGTCTCGAGTTCAAGTAATTTCAAAAAATTGAAATCCCTTTGTAACACACCAGTTTCCGTATGAAACCCTGATACTTCGAAAGAGATTGTTCGTTTTGTACACGAAGTGCATCCATGTTTTGCCGTAACCCTCTCAACTTTTTAGCACATTCTCTGTGGGTGAAATGATGATACCATGCCAGCTTTCAACCTTTTGAGAGTTCATTGTAGGGCTTTTCATTTTCTGGGTCATATAGCTCAAAAAAATCAGTAAATGCAGGAAAAATAACAAATGAAGTCAGAAAGGTTTGAGAGTTGACGATGCGGCTTTGAATGGTGCATTTTGTACACACAAAAAGTCTCGAGTTCAAGTAATTTCAAAAAATTGAAATCCCTTTGTAACAAACGAGTTTCCGTATGAAACCCTGATACTTCGAAAGAGATTGCCCGTTTTGTAGACGAAGTGCCTCCAGTTTTTGTCGTAGCCCTCTCAACTTTTCAGCACATTCTATGTGGCTGAAATGATTATACCATGCCAACTTTCAACCTTTTCAGAGTGCAATTGTAGTGCTTTTCATTTCCAGGGTCATATAGCTAAAAAAATAAGTAAATGTATGAAAAGTAACAAATGAACACTGAAAGGGTTTAAAATTGATGATGTGGCTTTGAATGGTGCATTTTGAACACACACAAAGTCTGGAATTAAAATATGTTAAACAAAAAACAAATCCCTATGTAACAAACGAGTTTCCGTATAAAACCGGGATACTTCGAAAGAGATTGTCCGTTTTTTTACATGAAGTGCATCCATTTTTTGCCGTAACCCTCTCAACTTTTTAGCACATTCTATGTGGGTGAAATGATGATACCGTGCCATCTTTCAACCTTTTCAGATTTCATTTGTAGTGCTTTTCATTTTCAGTGTCATATCGCTCAAAAAAATGAGATCCTTTGTAACACACGAGTTTCCGTATGAAAGCCAGATACTTCGAAAGAGATTGTTTGTTTCGTACACGAAGTGCATCCATGTTTTGCCGTAACCCTCTCAACTTTTTAGCACATTCTATGTGGGTGAAATGATGATACCCTGCCAACTTTCAACCTTTTGAGAGTTCATTTGTAGAGCTTTTCATTTTCAGGGTCATATAGCTCAAAAAATCAGTAAATGCATGAAAAATAACAAATGAAGTCAGAAAGGTTTGAGAATTGATGATGTGGCTTTGAATGGTGCATTTTGAACACACAAAAAGTCTCGAGTTCAAGTAATTTGAAAAAAATGAAATCCCTTTGTAACACACCAGTTTCCGTATGAAAGCCAGATACATCGAAAGAGATTGTTCGTTTCGTACACGAAGTGCATCCATGTTTTGCCGTAACCCTCTCAACTTTTTAGCACATTCTATGTGGGTGAAATGATGATACCCTGCCAACTTTCAACCTTTTGAGAGCTCATTTGTAGAGCTTTTCATTTTCAGGCTCATATAGCTCAAAAAATCAGTAAATGCATGAAAAATAACAAATGAAGTCAGAAAGGTTTGAGAATTGATGATGCGGCTTTGAATGGTGCATTTTGAACACACAAAAAGTCTCGAGTTCAAGTAATTTGAAAAAAATGAAATCCCTTTGTAACACACCAGTTTCCGTATGAAAGCCTGATACATCGAAAGAGATTGTTCGTTTTGTACACGAAGTGCATCCATGTTTTGCCGTAACCCTCTCAACTTTTTAGCACATTCTATGTGGGTGAAATGATGATACCGTGCCATCTTTCAACCTTTTCAGATTTCATTTGTAGTGCTTTTCATTTTCAGTGTCATATAGCTCAAAAAAATGAGATCCTTTGTAACACACGAGTTTCCGTATGAAAGCCAGATACTTCGAAAGAGATTGTTCGTTTCGTACACGAAGTGCATCCATGTTTTGCCGTAACCCTCTCAACTTTTTAGCACATTCTATGTGGGTGAAATGATGATACCCTGCCAACTTTCAACCTTTTGAGAGTTCATTTGTAGAGCTTTTCATTTTCAGGGTCATATAGCTCAAAAAATCAGTAAATGCATGAAAAATTACAAATGAAGTCAGAAAGGTTTGAGAATTGATGATGTGGCTTTGAATGGTGCATTTTGAACACACAAAAAGTCTCGAGTTCAAGTAATTTCAAAAAATTGAAATCCCTTTGTAACACATGAGTTTCCGTATGAAAAGCCTTATACTTCGAAAGAGATTGTTCGTTTTGTACACGAAGTGCATCCATGTTTTGCCGTAACCCTCTCAACTTTTTAGCACATTCTATGTGGGTGAAATGATGATACCATGCCAACTTTCAACCTTTTGAGAGTTCATTGTAGGGCTTTTCATTTTTAGGGTCATATAGCTCAAAAAAATCAGTCAATGCATGAAAAATAACAAATGAAGTCAGAAAGGTTTGAGAATTGGTGATGCGGCTTTGAATGGTGCATTTTGAACACACAAAAAGTCTCGAGTTCAAGTAATTTCAAAAAATTGAAATCCCTTTGTAACAAACGAGTTTCCGTATGAAACCCTGATACTTCAAAAGAGATTGCCGGTTTTGTAGACGAAGTGCATCCAGTTTTTGTCGTAGCCCTGTCAACTTTTCAGCACATTCTATGTGGCTGAAATGATTATACCATGCCAACTTTCAACCTTTTCAGAGTGCAATTGTAGTGCTTTTCATTTCCAGGGTCATATAGCTAAAAAAATAAGTAAATGTATGAAAAGTAACACATGAACACTGAAAGGGTTTAAAATTGATGATGTGGCTTTGAATGGTGCATTTTGAACACACACAAAGTCTGGAGTTCAAATAAGTTAAAAAAACAAATCCCTATGTAACAAACGAGTTTCCGTATAAAACCGGGATACTTCGAAATAGATTGTCTGTTTTTTACATGAAGTGCATCCATTTTTTGCCGTAACCCTCTCAACTTTTTAGCACATTCTATGTGGGTGAAATGATGATACCGTGCCATCTTTCAACCTTTTCAGAGTTCATTTGTAGTGGTTTTCATTTTCAGTGTCATATAGCTCAAAAAAATGAGATCCTTTGTAACACACGAGTTTCCGTATGAAAGCCTGATACTTCGAAAGAGATTGTTCGTTTTGTACACGAAGTGCATCCATGTTTTGCCGTAACCCTCTCAACTTTTTAGCACATTCTATGTGGGTGAAATGATGATACCCTGCCAACTCTCAACCTTTTGAGAGTTCATTTGTAGAGCTTTTCATTTTCAGGCTCATATAGCTCAAAAATTCAGTAAATGCATGAAAAATAACAAATGAAGTCAGAAAGGTTTGAGAATTGATGATGTGGCTTTGAATGGTGCATTTTGAACACACAAAAAGTCTCGAGTTCAAGTAATTTCAAAAAATTGAAATCCCTTTGTAACACATGAGTTTCCGTATGAAAAGCCTGATACTTCGAAAGAGATTGTTCGTTTTGTACACGAAGTGCATCCATGTTTTGCCGTAACCCTCTCAACTTTTTAGCACATTCTATGTGGGTGAAATGATGATACCATGCCAACTTTCAACCTTTTGAGAGTTCATTGTAGGGCTTTTCATTTTCAGGGTCATATAGCTCAAAAAAATCAGTAAATGCATGAAAAATAACAAATGAAGTCAGAAAGGTTTGAGAATTGGTGATGCGGCTTTGAATGGTGCATTTTGAACACACAAAAAGTCTCGAGTTCAAGTAATTTCAAAAAATTGAAATCCCTTTGTAACAAACGAGTTTCCGTATGAAACCCTGATACTTCAAAAGAGATTGCCCGTTTTGTAGACGAAGTGCATCCAGTTTTTGTCGTAGCCCTCTCAACTTTTCAGCACATTCTATGTGGCTGAAATGATTATACCATGCCAACTTTCAACCTTTTCAGAGTGCAATTGTAGTGCTTTTCATTTCCAGGGTCATATAGCTAAAAAAATAAGTAAATGTATGAAAAGTAACAAATGAACACTGAAAGGGTTTAAAATTGATGATGTGGCTTTGAATGGTGCATTTTGAACACACACAAAGTCTGGAGTTCAAATAAGTTAAAAAAACAAATCCCTATGTAACAAACGAGTTTCCGTATAAAACCGGGATACTTCGAAAGAGATTGTCTGTTTTTTACATGAAGTGCATCCATTTTTTGCCGTAACCCTCTCAACTTTTTAGCACATTCTATGTGGGTGAAATGATGATACCGTGCCATCTTTCAACCTTTTCAGAGTTCATTTGTAGTGCTTTTCATTTTCAGTGTCATATAGCTCAAAAAAATGAGATCCTTTGTAACACACGAGTTTCCGTATGAAAGCCTGATACTTCGAAAGAGATTGTTCGTTTTGTACACGAAGTGCATCCATGTTTTGCCGTAACCCTCTCAACTTTTTAGCACATTCTATGTGGGTGAAATGATGATACCCTGCCAACTTTCAACCTTTTGAGAGTTCATTTGTAGAGCTTTTCATTTTCAGGCTCATATAGCTCAAAAATTCAGTAAATGCATGAAAAATAACAAATGAAGTCAGAAAGGTTTGAGAATTGATGATGTGGCTTTGAATGGTGCATTTTGAACACACAAAAAGTCTCGAGTTCAAGTAATTTCAAAAAATTGAAATCCCTTTGTAACACATGAGTTTCCGTATGAAAAGCCTGATACTTCGAAAGAGATTGTTCGTTTTGTACACGAAGTGCATCCATGTTTTGCCGTAACCCTCTCAACTTTTTAGCACATTCTATGTGGGTGAAATGATGATACCGTGCCATCTTTCAACCTTTTCAGATTTCATTTGTAGGGCTTTTCATTTTCAGTGTCATATAGCTCAAAAAAATGAGATCCTTTGTAACACACGAGTTTCCGTATGAAAGCCAGATACTTCGAAAGAGATTGTTCGTTTCGTACACGAAGTGCATCCATGTTTTGCCGTAACCCTCTCAACTTTTTAGCACATTCTATGTGGGTGAAATGATGATACCCTGCCAACTTTCAACCTTTTGAGAGTTCATTTGTAGAGCTTTTCATTTTCAGGGTCATATAGCTCAAAAAATCAGTAAATGCATGAAAAATTACAAATGAAGTCAGAAAGGTTTGAGAATTGATGATGTGGCTTTGAATGGTGCATTTTGAACACACAAAAAGTCTCGAGTTCAAGGTAATTTCAAAAAATTGAAATCCCTTTGTAACACATGAGTTTCCGTATGAAAAGCCTTATACTTCGAAGAGATTGTTCGTTTTGTACACGAAGTGCATCCATGTTTTGCCGTAACCCTCTCAACTTTTTAGCACATTCTATGTGGGTGAAATGATGATACCATGCCAACTTTCAACCTTTTGAGAGTTCATTGTAGGGCTTTTCATTTTTAGGGTCATATAGCTCAAAAAAATCAGTCAATGCATGAAAAATAACAAATGAAGTCAGAAAGGTTTGAGAATTGGTGATGAGGCTTTGAATGGTGCATTTTGAACACACAAAAAGTCTCGAGTTCAAGTAATTTCAAAAAATTGAAATCCCTTTGTAACAAACGAGTTTCCGTATGAAACCCTGATACTTCAAAAGAGATTGCCCGTTTTGTAGACGAAGTGCATCCAGTTTTTGTCCGTACCCCTCTCAACTTTTCAGCACATTCTATGTGGCTGAAATGATTATACCATGCCAACTTTCAACCTTTCAGAGTGCAATTGTAGTGCTTTTCATTTCCAGGGTCATATAGCTAAAAAATAAGTAAATGTATGAAAAGTAACACATGAACACTGAAAGGGTTTAAATTGATGATGTGGCTTTGAATGGTGCATTTTGAACACACACAAAGTCTGGAGTTCAAATAAGTTAAAAAAACAAATCCCTATGTAACAAACGAGTTTCCGTATAAAACCGGGATACTTCGAAATAGATTGTCTGTTTTTTACATGAAGTACATCCATTTTTTGCCGTAACCCTCTCAACTTTTTAGCACATTCTATGTGGGTGAAATGATGATACCGAGCCATCTTTCAACCTTTTCAGAGTTCATTTGTAGTGCTTTTCATTTTCAGTGTCATATAGCTCAAAAAAATGAGATCCTTTGTAACACACGAGTTTCCGTATGAAAGCCTGATACTTCGAAAGAGATTGTTCGTTTTGTACACGAAGTGCATCCATGTTTTGCCGTAACCCTCTCAACTTTTTAGCACATTCTATGTGGTGAAATGATGATACCCTGCCAACTTTCAACCTTTTGAGAGTTCATTTGTAGAGCTTTTCATTTTCAGGCTCATATAGCTCAAAAATTCAGTAAATGCATGAAAAATAACAAATGAAGTCAGAAAGGTTTGAGAATTGATGATGTGGCTTTGAATGGTGCATTTTGAACACACAAAAAGTCTCGAGTTCAAGTAATTTCAAAAAATTGAAATCCCTTTGTAACACATGAGTTTCCGTATGAAAAGCCAGATACTTCGAAAGAGATTGTTCGTTTTGTACACGAAGTGCATCCATGTTTTGCCGTACCCTCTCAACTTTTTAGCACATTCTATGTGGGTGAAATGATGATACCATGCCAACTTTCAACCTTTTGAGAGTTCATTGTAGGGCTTTTCATTTTCAGGGTCATATAGCTCAAAAAAATCAGTAAATGCATGAAAAATAACAAATGAAGTCAGAAAGGTTTGAGAATTGGTGATGCGGCTTTGAATGGTGCATTTTGAACACACAAAAAGTCTCGAGTTCAAGTAATTTCAAAAAATTGAAATCCCTTTGTAACAAACGAGTTTCCGTATGAAACCCTGATACTTCAAAAGAGATTGCCCGTTTTGTAGACGAAGTGCATCCAGTTTTTGTCGTAGCCCTCTCAACTTTTCAGCACATTCTATGTGGCAGAAATGATTATACCATGCCAACTTTCAACCTTTTCAGAGTGCAATTGTAGTGCTTTTCATTTCCAGGGTCATATAGCTAAAAAAATAAGTAAATGTATGAAAAGTAACACATGAACACTGAAAGGGTTTAAAATTGATGATGTGGCTTTGAATGGTGCATTTGAACACACACAAAGTCTGGAGTTCAAATAAGTTAAAAAAACAAATCCCTATGTAACAAACGAGTTTCCGTATAAAACCGGGATACTTCGAAATAGATTGTCTGTTTTTTACATGAAGTACATCATTTTTTGCCGTAACCCTCTCAACTTTTTAGCACATTCTATGTGGGTGAAATGATGATACCGAGCCATCTTTCAACCTTTTCAGAGTTCATTTGTAGTGCTTTTCATTTTCAGTGTCATATAGCTCAAAAAAATGAGATCCTTTGTAACACACGAGTTTCCGTATGAAAGCCTGATACTTCGAAAGAGATTGTTCGTTTTGTACACGAAGTGCATCCATGTTTTGCCGTAAACCCTCTCAACTTTTTAGCACATTCTATGTGGGTGAAATGATGATACCCTGCCAACTTTCAACCTTTTGAGAGTTCATTTGTAGAGCTTTTCATTTTCAGGCTCATATAGCTCAAAAATTCAGTAAATGCATGAAAAATAACAAATGAAGTCAGAAAGGTTTGAGAATTGATGATGTGCTTTGAATGGTGCATTTTGAACACACAAAAAGTCTCGAGTTCAAGTCATTTCAAAAAATTGAAATCCCTTTGTAACACATGAGTTTCCGTATGAAAAGCCTGATACTTCGAAAGAGATTGTTCGTTTTGTACACGAAGTGCATCCATGTTTTGCCGTAACCCTCTCAACTTTTTAGCACATTCTATGTGAGGTGAAATGATGATACCATGCCAACTTTCAACCCTTTTGAGAGTTCATTGTAGGGCTTTTCATTTTCAGGGTCATATAGCTCAAAAAAAATCAGTAAATGCATGAAAAATAACAAATGAAGTCAGAAAGGTTTGAGAATTGATGATGCGGCTTTGAATGGTGCATTTTGAACACACAAAAAGTCTCGAGTTCAAGTAATTTCAAAAATTGAAATCCCTTTGTAACACACCAGTTTCCGTATGAAACCCTGATACTTCGAAAGAGATTGCCCGTTTTGTAGACGAAGTGCATCCAGTTTTTGTCGTAGCCCTCTCAACTTTTCAGCACATTCTATGTGGCTGAAATGATGATACCATGCCAACTTTCAACCTTTTCAGAGTTCAATTGTAGTGCTTTTCATTTCCAGGGTCATATAGCTAAAAAAATAAGTAAATGCATGAAAAAGTAAACAAATGAACACAGAAAGGGTTTAAAATTGAAGATGTGGCTTTGAATGGTGCATTTTGAACACACACAAAGTCTAGAGTTCAAATAAGTTAAAAAAACAAATCCCTATGTAACAAATGAGTTTCCGCATAAAACCGGGATACTTCGAAAGAGATTGTCCGTTTTTTACATGAAATGCATCCATTTTTTGCCGTAACCCTCTCAACTTTTTACCACATTCTATGTGGGTGAAATGATGATACAATGCCAAGTTTGAACCTTTTCAGACTTCACTGGTAGTGCTTTTGATTTTCAAGGTCATATAGCTCAAAAAATCAGCAAATGCATGAAAAATAACAAATGAAGTCAGAAAGGGTTGAAATTTTATGATGTGGCTTTGAATCGTGCATTTTGAACACACAAAAAGTCTGGAGGTTCAATAAGATAAAAAATGAAATCCCTTTGTAAGAGACGAGTTTCCGTATGAAACCCGGATACTTCGAAAGAGATTGTCCGTTTTGTACATGAAGTGCATCCAGTTTTTGCGTAACCCTCTCAGCTTTTTAGCACATTCTATGTGGGTGAAATGATGATACCATCCAACTTTCAACCTTTTTAGAGTTCATTTGTATTCTTTTCATTTTCAGGGTCATATAGCTCAGAAAAATTAGTAAATGCATGGAAAGCAACAAATGAAGTCAGAAAGGTTTGAAAATTGATGATGTGGCTTTGAAAGGTGCATTTTGAACACACACAAAGTCTGAGTTCAAATAAGTAAAAAAAACTGAAATCCCTATGTAACAGACGCGTTTCCGTATAAAACCCGGATACTTCGAAAGAGATTGTCCGTTTTGTACACGAAGTGCATCCATTTTTTGCCGTAACCCTCTCAAATTTTTAGAACATTCTATGTGGGGTAAAATGATGATACCATGCCATGTTTCAACATTTTCACAGTTCATTTGTAGTGCTTTTCATTTTGAGGGTCATATAGCTAAATAAAATCAGTAAATGCATGAAAAATAAACAAATGAAGTCAGAAAGGGTTAAAAAATTATGATTTGCCTTTGAATGGTGCATTTTGAACACACAAAATGTCTGGAGTTGAAATAACTTCAAAAAAATGAAATCCCTTTGTAAAAGACGAGTTTCCGTATGAAACCCTGATAATTCGAAAGAGATTATCCGTTTTGTACACGAATTGCATCCTGTTTTTGCCGAAACCCTCTCAACTTTTTAGCACATTCTATGTGGGTGAAAATGATGATACCATGCCAACTTTCAACCTTTTCAGAGTTCATTTGTAGTGCTTTTTATTTTCCGGGTCATATAGCTCAAAAAATCAATAAATGCATGAAAAATAACAAATGAAGACAAAAGGGTTGAAAATAGATGATGTGGCTTTGAATGGTGCATTTTGAACACACAAAAATCTGGAGTTAAAATAAGTTCAAAAAATGAAATCCCTTTGTAACACACGAGTTTCCGTATGAAACCCTGGTACTTCGATGGAGATTGTCCGTTTTGTACACGAAGTGCATCCAGTTTTTGCCGTAACCCTCTCAACTTTTTAGCATGTGCTATGTGGGTGAAATGATGATACCATGCCAACTTTCAACCTTTTCGGAGTTCATTTGTATAGCTTTTCATTTTCAGGGTCATATAGCTAAAAAAAATCAGTAAATGCATGAAAAATAACAAATGAAGTCAGAAAGGTTTGAAAATTGATGATGTGGCTTTGAATGGTAAATTTTGAACACACAAAAAGTCTCGAGTTCATGTAATTTCAAAAAATTGAAATCCCTTTGTAACAAACGAGTTTCCGTATGAAACCCTAATACTTCGAAAGAGATTATCCGTTTTGTACACGAAGTGCATCCTGTTTTTTGCCGAAACCCTCTCAACTTTTTAGCACATTCTATGTGGGTGAAAATGATGATACCATGCCAACTTTCAACCTTTTCAGAGTTCATTTGTAGTGCTATTAATTTTCAGGGTCATATAGCTCAAAAAATCAATAAATGCATGAAAAAATAACAGATGAAGACAAAATGGGTTGAATATAGATGATGTGGCTTTGAATGGTGCATTTTGAACACACAAAAATCTGGAGTTAAAATAAGTTCAAAAAATGAAATCCCTTTGTAACACACGAGTTTCCGTATGAAACCCTGGTACTTCGAAGGAGATTGTCCGTTTAGTACACGAAGTGCATCCAGTTTTTGCCGTAACCCTCTCAACTTTTTAGCACGTGCTATGTGGGTGAAATGATGATACCATACCAACTTTCACCTTTTCAGAGTTCATTTGTATAGCTTTTCATTTCAGGGTCATATAGCTCAAAAAAAATCAGTAAATGCATGAAAAATAACAATGAAGTCAGAAAGGTTTGAAAATTGATGATGTGGCTTTGAATGGTAAATTTTGAACACACAAAAAGTCTCGAGTTCAAGTAATTTCAAGAAATTGAAATCCCTTTGTAACTAAACGAGTTTCCGTATGAAAACCCTAATACTTCGAAAGAGATTGTCCGTTTTGTACACGAAGTGCATCCATTTTTTGCCGTAACCCTCTCAAATTTTTTAGCACATTCTATGTGGGTAAAAATGATGATAACCATGCCAAGTTTCAACATTTTCACAGTTCATTTGTAGTGCTTTTCATTTTGAGGGTCATATAGCTAAATAAAATCAGTAAATGCATGAGAAATAACAAATGAAGTCAGAAAGGGTTAAAAATTTATGATGGGGCTTTGAATGGTGCATTTTGAACACACAAAATGTCTGGAGTTCAAATAACTTCAAAAAAATGAAATCCCTTTGTAAAAGACGAGTTTCCGTATGAAACCCTGATACTTCGAAAGAGATTATCCGTTTTGTACACGAAGTGCATCCTGTTTTTTGCCGAACCCTCTCAACTTTTTAGCACATTCTATGTGGGTGAAAATGATGATACCATGCCAACTTTCAACCTTTTCAGAGTTCATTTGTAGTGCTTTAATTTTCACAGTCATATAGCTCAAAAAAATCATAAATGCATGAAAAATAACAAATGAAGACAAAAAGGGTTGAAAATAGATGATGTGGCTTTGAATGGTGCATTCTGAACACACAAAAATCTGGAGTTCAAAATAAGTTCAAAAAATGAAATCCCTTCGTAACACACGAGTTTCCGTATGGAACCCTGGTACTTCGAAGGAGATTATCCGTTATGTACATGAAGTGCATCCAGTTTTTGCCGTAACCCTCTCAACTTTTTAGCACGTGCTATGTGGGTGAAATGATGATACCATGCCAACTTTCAACCTTTTCAGAGTTCATTTGTATAGCTTTTCATTTTCAGGGTCATATAGCTCAAAAAAATCAGTAAATGCATGAAAATAACAAATGAAGTCAGAAAGGTTTGAAAATTGATGATGTGGCTTTGAATGGTAAATTTTGAACACACAAAAAGTCTCGAGTTCATGTAATTTCAAAAAATTGAAATCCCTTTGTGACAAACGAGTTTCCGTATGAAACCCTAATACTTCGAAAGAGATTATCCGTTTTGTACACGAAGTGCATCCTGTTTTTGCCGAAACCCTCTCAACTTTTTAGCACATTCTATGTGGGTGAAAATGATGATACCATGCCAACTTTCAACCTTTTCAGAGTTCATTTGTAGTGCTTTTAATTTTCAGGGTCATATAGCTCAAAAAATCAATAAATGCATGAAAAATAACAGATGAAGACAAAATGGGTTGAATATAGATGATGTGGCTTTGAATGGTTGCATTTTGAACACACAAAAATCTGGAGTTAAAATAAGTTCAAAAAATGAAATCCCTTTGTAACACACGAGTTTCCGTATGAAACCCTGGTACTTCGAAGGAGATTGTCCGTTTAGTACACGAAGTGCATCCAGTTTTTGCCGTAACCCTCTCAACTTTTTAGCACGTGCTATGTGGGTGAAATGATGATACCATACCAACTTTCAACCTTTTCAGAGTTCATTTGTATAGCTTTTCATTTTCAGGGTCATATAGCTCAAAAAAAATCAGTAAATGCATGAAAATAACAAATGAAGTCAGAAAGGTTTGAAAATTGATGATGTGGCTTTGAAAGGTGCATTTTGAACACACAAAAAGTCTGGAGTTCAATAAGTAAAAAAACTGAAATCCCTATGTAACAGACGCGTTTCCGTATAAAACCCGGATACTTCGAAAGAGATTGTCCGTTTTGTACACGAAGTGCATCCAGTTTTTGCCGTAACCCTCTCAACTTTTAGCACATTCTATGTGGGTGAAATGATGATACCGTGCCAACTTTCAACCTTTTTAGAGTTCATTTCTAGTGCTTTTCATTTTCACGGGTCATATAGCTCAAAAAATTAGTAAATGCATGAAAAATAACAAATGAAGTCAGAAAGGGTTGATGATGTGGCTTTGAATGGTAAATTTTGAACACACAAAATCTGGAGTTAAAATAAGTTTCCGCATGAAACCCTAATACTTCGAAAGAGATTGTCCGTTTTGTACACGAAGTGCATCCATTTTTTGCCGTAACCCTCTCAAATTTTTAGAACATTCTATGTGGGTAAAATGATGATACCATGCCATGTTTCAACATTTTCACAGTTCATTTGTAGTGCTTTTCATTTTGAGGGTCATATAGCTAATAAAATCAGTAAATGCATGAAAAATAACAAATGAAGTCAGAAAGGGTTAAAAATTTATGATGTGCCTTTGAATGGTGCATTTTGAACACACAAAATGTCTGGAGTTGAA